>NC_028355.1:26898298-26963290 GCF_000741045.1 Vigna radiata var. radiata | reverse complement strand
GCATTTGGTTGAAAGAATCAAAACTGTTAAATAAAAATATATTCATATTCTATTTTTTAGGAGGATTTTAAGCATTATTTAAATTAATTAGTTTAGCATATATTTTTTAAAAGTCAGTTACAAATTATGTAGTATAAATATTTATGCTTATGCTCAATAAAAGATATCAGTTTCCCTTTTATTCTTTTGCCTCTTATACGTTAAAACCAACACTCTTCAACAATTTGTTATTTAAGAAAATTGCTTCACATTTAGAAATTTTGTGCTCAAACTTAAGATATATCAGTAAATGAATCAACCCCAGCAAAATTCTTTATCCAAATGTAGTTTTATGTTTTTGCCATTTAGCCATCTTTATTCAGTGTGGTTTCTCCAATTAAGAATTGTTAATAGGAGAATGGGGCTTACAGGTATATGAGAGGAGAAAGAAACTAATTATAAATAAGAATGAAAGAGAGGAACGGGGGCAAGTGGTGCTAGAAGAGTTCAGATTCTCTACTGGGTTTTTTGTGTTGTCCTCTGTTGAAAATGCACTGATGTTGGTATATTATAATTTTTTTTAACATATTTTAATATATTATATTTTGAAGACACAATACAGAGACGACACAAAATCTGGCAAAGAATCCAAATTCGGTGCAAGTAGGGAAGGAAGAGAGTGAGAGAGAGTGAGAAAAATAACTGAATAGGTATATGGGAGAAAGGGCTCTAGAAGAAAGAGGGATGCGGGAATACAGTGGCAGCAGAAAGAAATTAGTAAATAGAGGCGGGGATAGTGGAAGATGGGATATAGGGAATTTTGAGGAAATAGTGTGTGCTGCTAAGAAACTTCTTCCTCAGAAAGGGTCTATATGGGTTCATATATTTTATTTTCTGCGACCATCTTCCGTTTCCAGCATTTGTAAGGAATATAGCTCCATTTCACTCTTGTTTCATGTACAAATGTAGGGAATTATGTAGCTTCATTTCACTCTTGTTTCATATACAGATGTAGGGAGTTACCATTGCTACTACATCTTTTTTTACGTCAATATACTGAATTTCTTGTTTTCCAATCTTGTAAGAGTATTGGCAGGACGGAATACCTGTATGGGAGAAGAAGTACTGCACTACAGTTGGATTGGTACCGTGGCAGAAAATCGTTGATTCTAAGACATTGATATGCTGCCACAGCAATGTGTCTGAATGGAATGATTCAGCTGCCGAAGAAGCATTCAAGAATGCCAAAAAACGTTACTGGGCAAAGATCAACAGCCTTTCTTGTGATATTTCTCTACCTGATCCAGATACTTATACTGATCAAATAGATTGGAACCCTTCTATTGATCCTGATCTCATTAAGGAAATAGATGGAGCATTGTTTACTGTGGTTGATGAGGAAGAAGAGATAGAAGCTATGAAATGCAAAAGAACAAAAACTTCAGTTGGTGGTGAAAATCCTTGGGAGTGTCCTGCTGGTAAAGTGTATGAATTGAAAGAGGTAAACTCTGGAAATGTGGATAATACTGACAATCCATGGGAGCGCCACGTTGGTGGTGGAAATGGTGGATTAACTGGCAATGCTTTGGAAGGTGGTCTTCATGTGTCATGGGGTTGGAATAAGGGAAAGGAACATAAAAATCAATGTAAGGATTGGGATTCTGGAAACTTAGTGGATAAAGGATGGGGTAAAGTTAGGGACAGCCCTTGGATTCAGCAGCAGCCAACTTATTTGTCTAATAACATTGGCAAATCTTCTTGGCAATACAAATCTAGCCAACAGAATGTAACTCCAATGAAGACAAAATGGAGGCAACAGGACAATGGTGATGTTTCAAGTGATTTGCAATTTAGAAGGAATTATGGAGGTTGGAGTGCTCAGAATCAGGGCAACCAATGGAGGCAAAACTCTCATCGATTACAAAGAGATGGCCGTCAAACAGGTCATTACTTGGGCAAGGAGAAAAGTAAAAAGAGGGATTTCTTCTCTTGACATTGTAACTCAGTCTTTTTTGTTTTCTTTTTGTGGGCAACAAGTTTCTTTTGTTTATACTGGTGTTATGGTGGAACTGTTTGCCTGAATTTTGGTGGTGAGCGGGTTTTGCTTTCAACAGTATGTTGTCAGAGTAAATGTTACAATACTTCATAGTCCTATACGTTCATTTCTCAATCCTTCGTGTGTAAACTTTACTTATTTTACTGCTTCAACCATCCTTTGTTATTCTTTTACATTTTGATTGGATGCCATTCTTTTATATTTTGTTTGACTTAGGAAGTGGAAAATTAGTGAATGAAAAAAGAAATAAGAGTGAAACAGAGGAAAAGTTGAGATCCTTTAGACTGAGGAAAAGATGAAAAATGAGAAGAAATAAATAAGTTTGAGTGATTTCATTTGTAATAAAATAAAAATAGATTTAATTAAATTTTATATTTCTTATAAATTTAAGTATGTTTTATTGAATCTATATTGATTTATATATATACATACATATATATATATATATATATATATATATATATATATTAAGTTTTTGTTGTTTATTTTTTTTTTATAATTAGGTGACATGAGTGTTATTTCACTCTAAATTATAAAACTTGCATAATTTTACATTAATTACAATATTAGTTTTATATTAATCATAAAATTTTACATTTTCTAAAACATGAATACAAGGAATCAATAATAAAGAAAAATAATAATTACATTATCCAATAATAATTATGTTATTGAGTGAAACTATCCAATGATAATTATGTTATTGAGTGAAATAAATTCAATTGAAAAATGTAAAATAATTTAATATTTAATAACAAAATTAATTAAAAATACATAAATTTACAAGAAACTTCAAATTTAATTAGGTAAAAGAAAATGATAATTTGATAATTTAAACCAAATGTTCTTGTATTAAAAGTTAAATGTGGTTAAAGTAAAATGAAAATAATTTTTTATCATAAATTTAAGTACAAATAAAATAATATTTCTAAAAATAAACTAAAACAATTTGGTGTCAAATACGATTCTGTCTGTAACATCCCAAATATTTTAAGGAAATTATATAGGATGATTATCATTATAATATGATAAAACAGTTTAAGGATGTAATTAAAGTTAAGCTTTTTACAGTCATCCAAAATAGATCATAAATTTAAAGCTTTATTTACAAAGGATATATTTAAAAATCGATAAGTCAACTAAGAATGATCCTAAGCACTAGGCAGCTGCACCTTCTTCATTCTCCAGTGCTTGCTCCAAGGACACATCATCAGCTACTGCTCACATCCAAAGGATTAGATGATCATCGCAAGGGGGAAGACAAACACATACAACAAACAAGCAAGTGCAAGGGTAAGCTAGGTTTTTAAAACATGTAAGTCATCATACAATAATTGAAAATAGAAAGGCATGTGCATACAAGTNATTAAANAAATTATCCNATCATGTTATGACTNACTAGACTCNTNTTCAANCACACATAGCATGCAAAGGACCATAATACAACATAGACTGAGACCGAATACATTATTTTGTTACCAATGACCGACCATGTGATTTGACCATCCGGACTAGTATGAAATGTCGAGTTCCAAGGGTTTGTACACTTGTGGTGGCCTCTACTGCTTTGCAAAACTATTGCCAACGGGTTTCACCCTTACCACACACAAGTGTAAATCCAACCAAACTCATCTTGGCCCATAAATGGAGACACCCAAGACTAGGACCTCTTACTATTCCCACCACATGACTCATCACTCTCTAATTGAGCATGGATGGTCATTAGAATGTCAGGATAAACCCTATCCTGAACTCCGGCCATTCATACGGTCAATCACAACAAACTACAGGGCACCACCATGTAACCTCCCTTGAGGATCATGAAATTACGTCCATCAAACCATACTTTGTACATATATGCTCTCAAACTATAATTCACAACGCAATACATCATAATCTTAATCATGTTGCAAAATCATCCTTTAGTTATGTTATAAAAACAACTCATACATACTTAGACATTACATGTTCTCACATAAACATCACTTATTAACACAAATTTCATTATAATATTTAATTACCAATATTTAGGTAATTCAAACAGCTTGGAGACCCTCACCAATGACTCCGGAAGGATCAAAAAACCCCCCAGAACGACCTAAAGAACGTCCAAAACGGACATCCGGAACCCCAGAAACTATCAAACCCCAATAACTCTTTTGTGACTCAAGAATGCTAGATCCACCTAGAGGTTACCATTTTGATGATGTAGAACAAGCTTTAGAACTTAATTGAAACTAGAAAAGAAATGTAAAAGCACCATTTTACATGCAATCAGAATTTGATGCATGATCATGGTTTGAAAGACACGGAAAGAATTTGGGGAAAAACTTATCCGATGAAGAACACCCAAATTGATCGGTTGATTTCGAAGCCCACGATGCCGAAATCGCCTATGCAACCTCTAATCAACAAATTAATGGTTCAATTTTTGGATTAAGATGGGAAGAGGGTAGAGAAGAAAAAAAAGAGCTTGCAATAGAGGGAATGGTTTCTCAGACAAAAGGAAATAAATCCAACCAGTGTTTCAAAATCTTTGTTTTTATTTTAAGATGTTCAACCTCTTATTTGATTGTCACCTGTCACTCCTCTTTATGCTGACTCATTCTTAGGTCTTTACACTGTCACTTGGCAAAAGAGAGGTTAACCGTGAAATATTTATTATTTTATTTTAATTCCGTCTCAATTTTTTTAAAATAAAATAATTTCATTGTTTTTCAAAGACTAAATTTAACTTTAATATATAAATATTATAATAATAATAATAATATTATTATTATTATTATTATTAAAACATATTTTACATTGACTTCATTTAAAATTTTGTTTCAACTGTTTAAATATCAATAATTTCTATTTAAAAAAAGAAAAAACTGAGACAAAATAAAAAAATTCATAAAAATTGAAAATTTTCACATGCATGAGAATGCCAATCTCATATCACTTGATAGGGGACACATACATAAATTAAAATTGTTAGCAAATTTCTAATGAACGACTAAATTACACATAATTTAATTTAGACTAATTAAAATCTAAAAAAATAAATTAAGATTTTCAAACAAATAAAATGATTCACGGATTATTTAAACCTATATTTTATTATAAAATATTTAACATTCTTTATAAAAATAATAATAGTCCAAAACCTTTGATTTTTAAAATAAGTAAGAGAATTAATGAAATTTACCTAAGTTTATATTAGGGGGAGAGAAAAAGAGGAAAATGGTTTTTAGGATAGAAGGGAACATAACTAACGTAGAAGAATCCATTAGACTGAACCATGTAACCAGAAACTTGAAGTGGTTGAAGAAGAAGAAGAAGAAGAAGAAGAATTTTGAAATTCTGAAAATGCCTCCACAGGTTCCTCAACCGAACAAACCCAACAAGTTCTACTTCTTCTACGGCCACCGGAAACCCTCCCAGAATCGCCCCACCGTCCGCGGCGGCCTCTTCTCCAACCGTCAAACCATAAACCCCTCTTCCACACCCAAGCACAAACCTATACCTTTCAATATCAAAGACTGGGACCCTCATTTCCTCTCCAACCCTTCTCCTCCCTCCTCTTCGCCCTCCCCCACCATCCGCCTCTCTCCGATCGCGCGTTTCATCGTCGACGCCTTCCGCAAAAACGACAACAAGTGGTGCCCCAACGTCGTCGCAGAGCTTAAGAAGCTCCGCAGAGTGCCCCCAAACTTGGTCGCGGAGGTGCTAAAGGTTCAAACAAACCACGCTCTGGCCTCCAAGTTCTTCCACTGGGCGAACAGCCAGAAAGGGTACCATCACAATTTCGCCTCCTACAATGCCCTCGCCTACTGCTTGAACCGCGGCCACCAGTTCCGCGCGGCCGACCACCTCCCCGAACTGATGGACTCGCAGGGGAGGCCCCCCAGCGAGAAGCAGTTCGAGATTTTGATCAGGATGCACTCTGACGCCAACCGAGGGCTTAGGGTCTACCACGTGTATGACAAAATGCGGAACAAGTTTCGGGTGAAGCCAAGGGTGTTTTTGTACAACAGGGTCATGGATGCGTTGTTCAGGACTGGCCATTTGGATCTGGGCTTGTCGGTTTATGATGATTTCAAGGAGGATGGGTTGGTTGAGGAGAGTGTGACTTTCATGGTTTTGGTGAAGGGGCTGTGTCAGGCTGGGAGGATTGATGAGATGTTGGAGGTTCTGGGGAGAATGAGGGAGAGGTTGTGTAAGCCCGACGTATTTGCGTACACGGCGCTGGTTCGGATTCTGGTTCGGGCAGGGGATCTGGACGCCTGTTTGAGGGTTTGGGAGGAGATGAAGAGGGATGGAGTGGTGGTGGATCCCAAGGCTTATGCTACAATGATTGTGGGGCTGGCTAAAGGGGGTAAGGTTCAGGAGGGGTATGAGTTGTTCAAGGAGATGAAGAGTAAGGGTATTTTGGTGGATAGGGTGATATATGGAAAGCTGGTTGAGGCTTTTGTAGCTGTGGGTAAGGTTGGATTGGCTTTTGATCTGTTGAAGGATTTGGTGAGCTCAGGGTATACGGCTGATTTGGAGATTTATAATTGCCTTATTGAAGGTTTGTGTAATTTGAAGAAGCTGCAGAAGGCTTACAAGCTTTTCCAGGTAACTGTTCGGGAGGGGCTTGAGCCAGACTTCTTAACTGTGAAACCGCTGTTGGTAGCTTATGCTGAAGTAAATAGGATGGAAGAGTTTTGCAAGTTGCTTGAGCAGATGGAGAAATTGGGTTTTCCGGTTGTTGCTGATCTCTCCAAATTCTTCTCCCTTTTGGTGGAGAAGAACGGGCCGATAATGGCTGTAGAGGCATTTGCTCACTTGAAAGAAAAAGGTCATGTGAGTGTTGAAATATACAATATTCTTATGGATTCTCTTTACAAGACTGGTGAGGTGAAGAAAGCATTATCTCTATTTGATGAAATGAAAGGCTTGAGCATGGAACCTGACTCGATCACATATAGTATTGTGATTCTATGCCTTGTCGATCTTGGTGAAATTCAAGAGGCATGTGTATGCCATAATAAGATCATTGAGATGTCTTGTATTCCTTCTGTTGCAGCTTATACGAGCCTTACCAAAGGGCTTTGCAAAATTGGAGAGATCGAGGAAGCCATGATGCTTGTTCGTGATTGCTTAGGCTGTGTTAGTGATGGACCAACGGAGTTTAAGTATAGTCTTACCGTTATTCATGCATGTAAATCAAATGATGCCGAGAAGGTGATTGATGTACTAAATGAGATGATGGAACAAGGTTGCTCTTTAGACAATGTAATATATTCTGCAGTCATCTCTGGCATGTGTAAGCATGGAACGATTGAAGAGGCTAGGAAGGTTTTCTCAAACTTGAGGGAGCGCAACTACTTGACAGAATCTGATACAATTGTGTATGATGAATTACTAATCGATCATATGAAGAGAAAGACAGCAGACTTAGTACTATCAAGCTTGAAGTTTTTTGGTCTCGAATCAAAATTGAAAGCAAAGGGCTGTAAGCTGTTGCCAGGTTGAAAAATAGTAGTGGGAACTGATTGTTCTCATTTTTGTTCAACATGTTGAATTCAGAAAAAGCATTTCGGAGGACCGACAGTTGTTTTTATCTGGATATGGTTAGCTTTGATAGTTAATTTTGTGGCTGGAAACACAGAGTACTGGACGGAGATTGTTGCATATCTTTTAGCATTGGACAGTTGTATTATAAAGATCATAAATTGCGGGTTGCAAAGATGGCATCCTTAAAGCAAAGTCGCTCCAGAAAGCTTAACTGACATCAAATCATAGCTTAAGCTCTTACATGCTACATGAATTCCTAATATCAATTGTTTGTGTTCTTTCCATAAATCCATCTTGGAATGAAGAATGGAATATAGATATTTAATGATAAAAGAATTTTGGCATGCTCAAATTTGATATACCTTTGTCCATCCTTTCGTCAGGTCGTAGGCCCCTCATTTAAATTGAATAAAAGGCCTTTTAGCTGCCATTCAAGTCCATTTTTCAGGTGCTGAGATGATTAGAGGATTAGCCTTTTACTCTTGATACGACAGCATCAAAGGAAGTGGTCCAGGTCTGGAAGGAATGGGCCGAGAAAGGACAGGAATAGGCTTCAATTGTTTTTGTGCCCAAGTTAGCAAGGCTGCAATGAGTGAAGAAGCAGCCTATGTTGTGGAAGAATTACAGGAAATATTAATTGGGGCAGCCTATTTTTATGTATTCACCAAGTAAAAGCATTGGACTTTCTGTATTAGTATTATTGTTATCCAATTCTGTTGAGAGGAATCTGTTATGCCTATAGCTAGAATATAGGCTAACATGGCTCATGATCCAAAAAATGTAGTAATGTAATGATTACAGATATGATGAATGCAGAATATACAGGGAATAGAAAACCCATTGCTTTCTCTTATATTTCTGGAGTCACTCCTACTCGGAAAGAGCCTTCTCTAATTTTGTATCAGTTCCCGCAGAAGTAGAACAGGTATTGTTCACTATTGGGTTGAATTGTTGACTATAAAAATCTTAACTTGATAATTTTTCTCTTACCTTAATTGAGTTTAATCTTTTAGTTCATGCAAATAAATGGCATGTTTGTTTAAGTCTGTAGAACTATGTATTAACCCATTTGGCAGCTTATTCCAAAAGCATCTGGTGGATAGGATTTTACGAATAGATGAGCAATAACTACTGACCATTTCTTTAGCTGCTTCAAAATAACTCGGATAAAGACATGGTTGAGGTGAATACTGCAAGCAATAGAGTAATAAAGACACATTTACATTTACATTGAGAAGCAAGGAAAATCACGAGTCGCTCATAACTCATTGGTGTCCAAAAGATTAACACAGCAATGAGTTAAGTCCAAAGGAATGAGTTTTGGGAAATACCCTCATTATGATTACAATGAGGAATTTTAATTTGGTTTTAGGTTGTCCATCTCCTAGGTTAGGGTTTGTGATCATTTATACTTTGGTACCTTCAAATGGAATTTTGACGGTATTGAAATAAATTATTTGAGTCTCGCTTCTGTTTGAACCCAAAAAGTTGACTGAGATTGAGGAAAGGTCAGTCAGTAGACAGACATATTTATGACATTTTAAGAAAATATAATTCCTAGGAAACATGATTGTTGGATTTAACAAGGATTTTTTAGACCAAACATTAATTTATTAAAATCTATATAAGAAATCTAGTATGACATGCTTTTTTCACGCTGGTAAAACACATGCTCACACCTTTAAAAAAAACATTTAACAACTGAAAGTTGTATTTAATTTAACAATGTTAATATGATATCATGTAAAATAGTTAAATTTCAATGACAAATATGCTTTGGTAATTAAGACATAACAAATCTTGTTAAGAAAATAAACATTTGATTTAAAGAAAAAACAGAATGCCAGACAAACCTTTCGAACATAATTTGTAGAATTATAGCATGATCTTTGAGGCAGAAAAACACCTAAACTCACGTCAAGGTGCCCTAAGCTGATAAACAGAGTTTACAAACCAAAATAAGTCATATATATTTATTTATCGCATTACACAAAAAGGGTTAACCAAATTCATCCATTTATTTCAAGTCGTAATTAAATTTAAATTAAATAAACGATGACTATAAAGACAATGAGAAACTCGTAGTCATCCACTTGTAACAAACAAGAACTGGCACAATGTAGTTGACAATTCAATACGACTTAAGGTTCGTGAAAAAGAAAATTGTGAGATAATATATTTTTTGGGGAATAACTACAAAGGTATTTCCGGTTGCTCGTGGTCTTTGCTAAGATCAAGAATGAAACAGCTATTTTTCTGCGCTTACATGTTTTCAAGTGTGAAAACTACGAAACGTAATGTTTTTACCATACCTTTTTATTGTTATTTTCAAAATAAAGGCACCTCCCCTCTCCCTCTACATTTGAAAGATTGTTGATATATCTACTGCAGCAAGATCATCCTACATAAAAATATGTATTTATAAACAATGAAAATTAAGCTTCCCTTTTGGGTCTGTTGCGGGTATGTGGAAGGGTAGGTTCTTCTTGCAGGGCAGGTTCTTCTTGCACAGAAGTTTCCGTACTGTCATCTTCACTTTCATCATCGCTGTCGTCATATTCATCAAGTTCCTTTGCAGCTTCCATTTTTGCCATCTGATATTGTGAAAGATGTCAACAAATCAAGTGTAATAATAACCCTTTTTAACCCCTAATACCAATTTCCTATCTCTAGTTCCGCATACGATTTATCAAAAAGACAGAAAACTAAAAAATTGGTCTTCAATTCCACACACTAGATAGGTTAGAAACTTAAATTAGTGAGTAAAGTAACTAGCAGTTTTTGTATACTTTATTGGATTGGCAAATAGAATCTCGTATCAATTTCCTTAAAGGTGCAAGCAAAGACTTCATCCTAAACTAAGAACATATCACGTTGAGATGAGCAAGGTTGCATAGGTCATCCTAGCAAGCAAACTGATGTTCAAGGAATGCATATACATAATTACACTTGTCAACTGTCATTTGACTCTGTCTAACTAAGAAATTCTCTCACTAAGAAATTTCAAGTACTCGGACCAATCCAAGGACGCAAAACCTATAAATACAAATTAACCATACATAGAGTATTCACTTAATTCTCTTGTTCACTTCTATACCCATACATTTTATAATTTCTCTGAACTCACTAACTTTAGTATTGGAAAATCTTTCATAAGTGAATCTCTCGTCGATCTTCATCAACAACTCAGCGACCAGTTGGAAGTACCAACTCAACTTTCCAAGAATATCATTCTTTCCATCTCAAGATAACCACACTCTAAGAACAGAAAAACAACATTACTGTCTTTTTTTTTTTTGGCTCGCACGAATCTCACAGTTAAAGTCGTCTTAGTAGGTAAAGAATGAAAGAGTTTATAAACAAATTTACCTTAATTAAGAAATAGTCATCTTTGCAGGTGAAGAATGAAAAGATTTCATAAACTGCTATACCTTCCTAAGCAATGCAAGATTTCTTTTGCCTTCCTGGAATTATTTCTTTGCTTTTACAATAATATCAGTAAAGCTTTTAAAATTTGGGGAATTTCGTCTTGCTAAAAGAAACAGCACTGCTAACTCCATGCTCATTAAACTAGATGCTACACTGTCGAAGTGAGTAACTGACCAGAATTGCATAAAACCAAGACGGAGAATTTCGTCAAACACGTGGACGACGTTGGACAACATTCTACTAATAGCACATAAAACTCACATTACCAAGAAACCCTTTATTCCAGCTTCATGATTCACTTACAACAATTACACAATTCATACTTCGAAAGTCGTTTGTGTAGAAAGAAGTAATTGAAAGTTTTAAACTCTCCACAAAGATTATTCCATTTCAACCCATAAATAAATTTAAACATAAATTAACGATACTTCTACAATTTTTTATTACAAAAATGTAATTCACACTTAACTCTTTAGTTTTTCAAAACTAAGCAAGTCCATTAATAATATTAAAACATATTATTAATTGTTAATAAAAAATTAAAAAATTGGAATAAGAGATGTTAACACGTGTTATAAATTTTGATTTTAATATTTTCTAGAAGTCTTATCCAAATGCAAGTTAAGAAAGGTTACCTCCTCGCGCCAGTCTTGGTCGAGCTTATCGCCCATTTTAAGTGCGGAGAAAATGGTGGCGGCGAGGAGAGAGGAAGGGAGTGCGATTGCAAAGAGGATGCTCTTGGTGTTGGGGCCCGCACGCGCGACCACCGCCGTGCTTCTCCGTTTCCGGGTGCCGGCGTGGATGCGAAGCGGTGGAGAGTTGAAGAAGGGCGCGGCACTGAAAGAAGCGAATGAGGAGGGTTGAGAGATTGGATTGCAGACGCTGAAGAAAGTCGCCATGGATATGACGATGCTTCTGTTCCTCTTCGCTATTATATTATCTTCACGTTCATCTTTTTCTTCCTTTTATCTTGATTGAAAAAAAAAAAAAAAAAAAACCTTTTATATATGAAAAATGTTAATTGAGCTTTTAAATTTTACAAATATTGTTTCAGTTTTTGAAGTTATTATTATACAATGATAACGTGCATTTACGATACTAACATTGGGTTTATTGGAATAGAACTCAATTCAAAATAAATTCATATTTTTTAACACTAAAATATTAATTTTCTTCACAAAGAGTTTTATAATTTTTACGTGTTACTAACACTGATTATTTATGTAAATAGAGTCCATAAGTTTTAACTATTGACTGTGAATTAAATTTAGAACATAAATAACTAATTTAATAATGCTTTAAAATAAAAGACTGAATTAAATTTAAACAAAAAGGAACAACGAAAACCATAATTGCTATTTTTTATATTCATTCTTTATCAATATTCATAATATTTTAAATAAGGAGATCACCAAAATAAATTTCTCTCTCTCTCTCTTTCTATATATATATATATATATATATATATATATATATATATATATATATATATATATATATATATATATAGATATAGATATACACACGATACTAGTTTCGTTCACCATATTGTTTATAGAGAACTAATTTGATAAATTCAATTTATTTCTTTTCAAAATCGATTTGATTTAATTAATTAATCGTACTAGACAAAATGAAATAGTTGCAAATAAACAAACTGAAATAAGATATTCTTTTTGAAATGGTTGTGTAGCATAAAAGACGTATAATACAAAGAATAGTTAACACAAGTGAAATGCCATTCGAATATCCTAGTCTCAATCTTAGCATCTGGACTTAAAAAAAGGGCATAAAAAATCAATTCATATTAATGGCATTCAGGTTTCTATACAAAAAATTGACTGAATAAGGTACCTAACTGTTTTCAGCAAGGGCCATCCACTTCACTGACAACACTCAACAATTGGCATTTGGACAGCAGCAACAAACTCCACAAATATTCAAAGCTCGGATAATCAGAAAAACCAACCAAGTTGTTCTTCCTTCCCCTGCAGATTCTTTCAGCATGGCGTTGAAATGAAGGATAGTAATGATACTTGAATGGAAGGGTGCTTAAAGAGAGATCAATTGTGTGAAATTAGATCATTGTCATCTACTCCAGGGGGAGACAGTGGTGGCACGGCCACTTCGTGAAATGCAGCAGATTTAATAGACAAAACTTTCCTTGTAGCTGCTTGAGATTCTTTGTTTCTTCCAGCCTTTCTAGAGGAGAGGGTTACAGAGCCAGCGGCTCTTGATGAATTACTGCTCTCAATTGACAGCAGAAAGTTTTCTTTGGAAAGGGATGGAGCTGATGCTATGACAGAACTGAAGACTCCAGATTCCCTTAAACTTTGGATTATGACCTGAAGACCAGTGCATAAGGAAATGAGTTTGGAGCGTAAAAAGAAGTTGAATTACTTTGTAAGTCCTTTAACTGTTTGAAAAATTTTAAATAGGTTCCAATATTTTAAAATATGTAAGAAGTACATCAATTTATAAATCGTTTTTAATCTAGTGATCACATTTTTGTTAAGAGTTCTGATCGGTACAAGGATCATGAAAGCAAATATTCATACTATCAAGTAAAAGTTCTCGTTAGATATTAACTCTTACCGAGTCATATCTCCATCCTAAGTGACAAATTTTAATGTCTTTGGCAATGGGGAAGACCAGGTAGCAAAAAAACACAATAACTAGCCAAATGTTTTCCCACGACCAACTAGGAAAACTGTCCAACTTTCTCTTCATACAGTGACTATCTTCTTTATGGCCCTTCCATTTCTTTTTTTCACTTCCCAAATCTATGATTAACTTATTCAATGAAGAAGGAAATAAGCTTGTAGTTAAGAATTAGGGTCCATTAGCTTATTAGTCTTATTATTAGCAGGCCTGGATTTAGTAATGGCAGTAGTATGTTAACCTTAAGATAGGGTTTTTGGGTCAAGGTATTGCAATAATATTTAATGTTCACTACCATTAACCTTCTTTATCTTCCCTAACACTACATCCGTAATGCTTATCACTTACCATGGGAGAATATATGCGAGTCAATACTCCCTTCCTCAAAAGTCTTAGCTTTAGGTCTTTATCACCCCACACAACATGCTCATTATACCTGGATCAACAAGCAAAGACCCAAATGTTTTTGGAAGATCAATAACAGTGGTTAAAACATGGGATAGATAAGCACATATAAAAATAGGAAGAGCTGAAGCCAGCATACCACTTCTGCATTTCATCTTCAGTTGCAGTTGAAGCAATGATAAATGCCTGAAATTGATAAGGTGTATTAGGATGAATGAGTGTTCACGTACAAGTTAACATTACAACACCAGAAAGTATAAAAGGGAAGTTCATTGCAATAGGCTCCTACGTTGTTGAATCTAATGAGGGTCAGCCCTTGGAAGCCTTATCCCAAATGCCTATTTGTGATACTTTAACCTGTATCGACCTTACAATTACACAAGTATCACATCTTCCACACTAGAAAACGGATACTCTACCAAAATTCACTAATAACAGAACTTAAGTCCAAACTTTACTAAATACCAATAGGAGTATAAATGAGTTGAACTATTTGTGGATTATTGAACTCCGGCTTGTTAAGTGCTCAATCGTCTTGTTTAATAAGCTAAACTAACAATGTTCAAACTGCTCAATTATTCAAATGAGTCAAGCTCAAGCACTATAGAATGGATATTAATAGCTAGTAAATAGCTTATACATATACCTAGGTGATGATTATAATTTTTGCTTATTAATTTACTACAAAAATATAATCTCATTTCTTATTAGCCTACAAATCTCATCCATCTATTTTAATCATCAAGATTCACATTTTAAATACACAACCATAAACTTCCAACAAAAGATTTACCTTTTCTATCATAAAAAAATCATTTCTAATATCAAGTCATAATCTTTTTAGCTTGACACAAACTTCTACATACTGGCATAAGAAATCCTGTTTTCTGACAAAATGGAAACCTGAACAAAACAGGAGAAAGAATAACAACAAATAATAAAATCTGGAAACTTACAGATCTGTCAAACTCTAACATGAAGCATCTTTTGACATCTTCTTTTGTAGGTTTGCAACCACAGCGGTCACGTCTAGAAGTTAAGTCTGAGAATTTAGCATACGTGTAATGTAAAACAGCAGCTTCTTCCAATTTGATTTCACTAGCATAATTGAGAAGAACTATCAGGGAAATAACAAAAATGTCAAGGAATACACACATATCTTGTGATTAAAAGATCATACTTTGGGGTTTTCATATAATTATGCCATCTATGGGCACCATTAGGCCGAAGATGATCTTGTATCCGAGCAGCTGATTTTCCATTTCCATAAGTCAGGAAGTAGTTTGGATTGCCACGTACAGAATCTTTATACATTCCAAAGTATGTATCCTTTGGAAGATGATCATAATTCTTCTTAAACATCGATACCTGCTTTGACAGATCAGGAGAAGAGGTTACAAATTTATAATTTAGGTTTACTTTTGCAGTGTACTGATCACTTATCCAATATTTACTTAAAAGTTGGGTTCGAAATTTTCATTTAGCTAACTTTTGTCTAATATGTCTTGAACTTGGTGCCCGGTAACAATTTTTATTAACAATTTCATTGACTAATAAGCTTATGAAGTTTTCACAACCACATCCAACCCACCTATGTGAGTTGAGTTGAAAAAAAAAAAGTCCAACATTATTCTCAGCCCAGCAATAAATAGATGTTGGCCATCACAATATCTCAAACTTCAAGGATTTTAATCCCCTCTAAAGTACAGTGACCCAATGCACCAGTTTGAGTAATAATCTCAAACTTTGAACTCAAAGGAATTCAAGTAAAACCAGCTTTGTCAGTACGATATGATTGTGAACTATGTACAGATATAGAGACTCCATTACTTTTTCTTAATGAACTAGTGTGTTCAATTTTCTTAATGTACGATACGATTGAAGAAAGAAACAGCATTGCAAACAGATTTACACAAATATTATTGATGAGCTTAATACGATCGTATCCATCGAATAATATTTATTTTAGATTCGCTGCATTAAGTTAGACACTTTTCAGAATGACTGTGTACAGCTTTTACAACTTACCTCACTAAAAGGTTCTTTGATATCATCTCGCTCAATACTGCTCTCCTAAAAAGGATAAACACAGCAGCACTAGTTACAAATTTGAAGCAAACAATATGCCAAAATCTTTTCCAATACAATGAAATATACATCAATACCAAGCAATTAAAAAGAATCTGTAGATTCTACTCACATAGTTAGGAAATATGACCATGTCAACATGGGCTGGAACATCAAGGAGCAACTGCCTTAAAGAATATTCCCGAGCACCGGCAGGGTGTATTAATTCATCTGTATCAAGATGAAGAATCCAGTCCATGCCAGAATCCTGATATTTCAATTTCAACAAGCAGAACAGTGTTGATGAACTGAATTACAAACCAAACCATAATTTTTAAATAAAAGAGAAAAGTAAGGATTAGTGCAACAAAACAATTTGCATTACCCTTGCCATCACAATAGCCATCTCCATGTTGAGAGATTGCTTCACAAAAAGTTCATAATTGCATGGTTTGTAAAAGAAACCTGCCAGCCAGGTCTCATTCCAAATACGGCTGATGCAACCAACAAAATAAATAATTAGCATAACAAAACCATCTCTTAAAAAATTACAATTTAGACTCACAAGTATCCTGAAGACAAAAGAGAAATTAAATATCAACAACAAAAGTAACTGTATAAAATGAGCTTGGAAAAGAAATAAAATTTTATAGTAATGATCATGACCAAAAATAATTTCAAAAAAGAAAACTTGATTAATTACAGGCTATTACAAATCAAGAAACTCCAAAGAACACTATTCTATTACAACCGTAAATTGAAAAACTCAACTGAACACATAAGAGTCTGTAAGAAAATGATAAAAATTGATCTACCTCTTAGCTTGTTGCTCTTCCAGCTGTTTTGTTCTATATATAACCTTTACACCCTGGTTTAAACAACATAAACGAAATTAGAATAGTATTATTATGTAAGAGAAAGGAGGAAGGCCAAACATATAAAAAAAAAAAACAATCAAATCCTGACTCCTGAGATGGATAGTATACTGTTTGTTTACTTACAGGAATTGATTCAAGAACATTTGATACTTCAGGGGAAGCAGCCTTCCCCTCCACGAAAAGGAAAAAATTTGTCACACCAATGATTTTATGATAAAACATCCATGGTAGAATCTGCTCAAGCCCCGCAGATGTACTTGTCGTAACACAGATCTGCACGTCAAGAAGAACAAGTGGATCAAATCAATAGCAACACGGATACTTCTCAAGACATATGCACAGATAAAGCAAAGCAAGTTCTCATACTAAAAATGAACAATGAGAAAAAAATTCTTTCAACAAAATAAGGATAAGAACGCTTTTTTATCAACCATATTTTCACATAAAAATTTGCTACTAATCTCTCAATTCACAAACAACGCATCCAGCACAACAGATCACATAAAAGCAAAAAAAAAAACACAGATCTCATTCGCAGCATTTACTCAAATGCAATCAAACCCATCAGCGGAATTAACCCAAATCAACATCATTCTAACGAGCACTGTAAAGATATAAACAACTACTACCAATAAATCGCTTAAAAATAAGAGCACTAACACAAAAACATCCTCAGAATCAACCTTCACATAATCAATTACCAATAAATTCCCAAATAAACCCCCACACTGATCACCTCACCTCACACACCAAAACTAGCACAAATTACTCTAAACAAATCCATCTCAACCCGGATCTAACTCACCAAACCCAAAATTCAAAAATCCCCACCATGAAGCAAACCCTTTTGCTTCAAATAGCTGCCATAGTAAAGAGCAATGACAAAACAAGGCAACCCCGACAGACATTTCCAGCAACAATAAAGAAAGCCAAAATCGAAATCCCTACTATTAAGTTCAAACTACAGGCACAATAAACAAAAAAAAATTAAGAAAATAGTAACACCCTCTAATTCTAAAGAAATTAGAAAAACGAATGAAGGGGGAAGTGAATGACTGGAGCAAAGAAGGAACCTTGGGAGTGAGAGAGGCTCCAAAGTCGAGCTTCCAGTTGTGGTAGTAAGGGAAGGAAGGGGAATTGACGCGGCCAAGGTTGACACAGTCAGAGTGGGATTGGGAGTGAGAGAGATGAGAGAGGGCAGAGGGCTCCATGCCGGGGAAGTATTGGTGGGACCCACCGGGGGAGGAGAGGGTGGTCGGATCGGTTACGCCGCCGCGCCATTGGAGAATGAACGCGATGGCTGCCAAGGAGACAGGGAGGAGAGTGAGGAGGAGGAGGATCTTGGAGATGAAAGAATGGGAAGAGGAGGAAGAAGAAGAAGAAGAAGACGAAGGGGTTGAACGGAGAGAAGCGTAGAGGTGGTGGTTGTTGTGGAGGGGCATGGTGGTGGTAACGGTGGATGCGGTGGTTGGCACGCACCCAACACGGTGGTCACAAGGCAGCAAACGTGAATTAACTGTAAGGAAGGTGTCAACTGTCTGAAGTGTGTGTACAGCTTTCCTTTTAAAAATATGAAAAACAAATCAAAAAAGAACAAGTGGGGTCAAAACATCTTCCACTATCACTTCAATTAAAATGCATTGGAATTTTCTTTCCTTAATTTTATATTACTTTTTGTTTTACATATTTATATTCATTTTTATATTTTTTTAAAATTAAAATGCATAAGTAATATAAGTATTAATATATTTTACTTTTAGTATAGTAAAGAATTTGTAATTTTAATATAAAATTTTTAATTTTATTTAACTTTATTAATAATTAAAATGATTAAATATAGTTTAAGTCATTATAAGTTACGTTAACATGTAACAATTAAATTAAATTTTTTATATTAAAAATATAATTTTTACTTATTATTTTAAATTAAAAATATGTTTATATCTATAAACCGAATTAATTTTATAAATTCAACTATCAATTTATATCCATTGTATTAGTTTATTTTAGATAAATTCATATTTACTCATTTAAGGTGCTAATTATTATAATTAATTAAAGTGTAAAACTAAAGAAATAAATATACACAGTTTTAGTGATCAAAGAAAAAATAACATATATTGTCTAAAATTGGCGTCATATTTATGGGGAAGAAATAGACGAATAAAAATTTCAAAATAAAATAAAGAAAAAAATTATAATTTGACCTAAAGTTTACTTACAAATTTAGAGAATCGTGTAATAAAAAGAAAAATAAGTAAATAAATAAATATATATATATATATATATATATATATATATATATATATATATATATATATATATATATATGAGTTGGTATGGTGTTTAAAGATTTTAAATTTTGACGAGATAAAAAATAAAGAAAACAATTCTACGGATATTAAAATCAAAACTCGTAGTTTTTTTTTTTAAGGAATAAAATTGGTAATTTGTAATTTTAGAGAAATTGGAAACTTTTTATTTTACAAAGAAATCATAACATTCATTTTACCATACTAAAAACTTATTTAAGTTATTATTATATAATTCATATCTACCATAAATACCAATTAATATCAACATTAAATTTAGTTAAGTATCTACAGTAAGTTAAGAAAAGTGACCTTTCAAAAAAATTAGTCAAAACTATAGACAGTAATAATTTCATTATTTTCAAACTGTACATTACTAATTTTATTGAAATTATATTCATATTCTAATCTACTAGCATGTACTCTTGTGACTAATATTTTAAAGACATAGATTTTTTTAATAAAATTAGATGTTATAAATTAATTATAAGACATATTTATCGATTAGTGTCAAAAGTATATACTGATAATTATATATAATAATACTTATTTACAATTAATTACTATTAAAAAAAATTAATTATGTTTACACATATAGTAAACTAAAAAATACAATAATGTCTTTATCAACTAACATATTCACAAGATTTGTATATTGATTATGAGTTTGTTTATCCCATTTTATGGGTAATTAGGTTGTAAATTGTTTCTTAGTGCCTTTTAAGTTAAGTGTGGGATTTTGGGGACTTTTAATAATTAAACCTTTACCCTTTGCTTACAAAAGTTATAGTATGATCTAATAATGAATGGTGAGCTTCATAAAGTATTAAGTTACTTTTTTTTGTTAATTAATTATTTTTTAATTAAAATATCTTATTTTTGTTGACTTTATACTTGAAATATTCGAAAAGGTGTAAAAATATATGATTTGAAATTCAAATTTGAAAAGATAATGTTTTTAAATATAAATTAATTCGTAAATGCTAAGGAAAAACAGTTTACGAAAATTTTACATAACAAATGAGAATTTGAGGTTTTAATCCAAAAAGAATATGCAAAAAGTTCAATTAAGTCAAACATTATATTTTCAAGTCTTGCTACAAGTTTATTCTTTGTTAATGTTTAATTAGCATTAAAAAGAACTTTATTATTATTTCTCTAATAATAATTGAAGCAAAGTCAAACTTTTTTTTTTACATATTACTGTATTTTTTTATGAGAAGCAATTGTATTGGATCGAGTGATTATTAATGTAGTGAATACAATTCTACTTCCCTATTAAAATGAATTTGAATATTTTGATAACAAATTCATCGAAATCAAGCATGTTTTGGAAAAAAAATTAAGCAAATATCCGCATTGGGTGTTTTGGGATCACGCCCAGTGCTTCAATTATAAAGTGTTGTCAAACTATCTGGGACTAAGCACCACACTTGTGGGGTTGAGCACCACACACCCCTACATAGGCAGTGTTGAGGGGTAGAAAGTGGAGTTGAGTGCTAATTTAATAAAGAGTTTTATTTCACATTTTATTCAATAATGTTGAGCAATGTTAGGATGATGTTGAGCGGTGATGTCACTAACATGGAAAAAATGAGTATTTGTTCATGCTTCTCATGAGGGTTTCTAGGCATTTCTCATTTTCACGAGTTTTCTTTGCCTAGGGTGCTTGGGAGAGACTTTTGGGGGTTGTTAGGCGTGTTAGGAAGCTCTTCCTTATCCTCCAACAGTTTCCACCTCCATTCATGGTGATTTCCCATTTTGGGATTTGAGAGGAAAATGGATTGTAGTTTGGAGATGAAGATGTAAATGAAATGTGCGAATTAGAGCTTGGAACAATTGCTATTTGGGAAATTACCTTTGTCTTCTCTTGGGTTTAATTTTCTTTCATATATCTTCAATTTATAAATCGTAGGTTCTCCATCTTGGAAAACTAAACCTATTTGTCGATATTAGATGTAATGAATTAAATTCTTGTGTAATTTATGTTGTTAATACATATGTTTTTCCATTTCTATGTTAGTATTTGATTTTTATCCTTAATACTGCTTTGATTTGGTCAACCATATCTTGATACTCTTAAGGTGTTGGAAATTGTCTTTTGAAATTATAATTGAAATTGAATACTTAATGAAGGTTATATCTGGGGATAAAACATGATTCATTACTAATCTTAAGACTCTTGAACTTAATGCATGATTGTTTGTTGATGATCCAAAGAATTAAGACTTCGATGAGTTATTATAGATTTAAAGTCTATAAAATATGATTTGAGTGAACTAGTGAGCTGATTTTAACTTGAATATGGAATTTAAATGTTTATGAATACATGATTATGAAGTGAATGAAATATAGTCTTGACAATTGTATATACTCTATTTTAAATTTATGTTGTATACTAACTATTTGATAAAAATCAAATACAAAAGATTTTTTTTGTGTTTTTTATGAGCTTTCTAGTTTATTCGAGTGTTGAATTGCAAAAATTATCATGTGTTACACATGTGAAAAGAATGATACTCATTACTTGTTAGCGATCGGTACACTTTCTATTTTTCACTAACACACATGAAAAGAAATTTTAAAAAAAAATAAAATAAAACTGCAAATTAACAAAAAAACACAAATTGACAAGTGATATTAACTTTAACACGATTTATAAAATAACCAGATTAAATCACTTTTTAAAAAGTGGAGACCACAATTGAAACGAAAAGAAACTGAAAAACCAACGTGTCACTTTTCTGACAAAAATAATGACCAAATAAACAATTAAACTTAATTTAAAAAATTCTCTAATACAATTAATACCTTTCTAACATAACAAAACCATTATTATAATGATTTAAACATCTTTTTGTCCCTAAGTTATGAACGAATGTTCACTTTAGTCCCCGTTTTAAAAAATGTGAATCTTTGATTTCTAAGTTATAAAAAATGTATCAAATGAGTCCTTTTTTGATGTTCATGGTCAAAGTACAAAGAGTAATCTAAAGTGTTAAAGATTTACATCTTTAAAAACAGGACTGAACTGAACATCCGCTTATAACTTAGGGACCAAAAAGAAGTTTAAACCTATTATAATCAACTTATTACAACGTGAGATGAGGACATCATGATTCAACCTTCTATTTTCCTTTTTAAATTACTAAATTCCTAATAACAACTCATGACTCCTACCTTTTTTTCTACAACCTCTCATAAATGAATGAATCTCTTATTTCTTATCATTCTATTAAAAACATCAGTCTTTATAAAAATAATAATAATTCAGAAAAAACACACACTTAGTTTTTTCATTATCTTTCACTTTATATTAAAGTAAAAAAAATGAAAATGTTGGTTATTTAATGGGTGTTTACCAAAATCTCATAATAATAATATGAAAAAGAGAGTAGTAGAAAACACTATAAAACAAAAAAGTTATTTTTAGAGTTTTAACCACGATTCAACATGTCTCTTGAATGCATGAAGGACTTGAATAGTAGTTATGTGTCATTGAAAAGTTCACAATTTTTTAATAAAAATTGTACAATAAAGATTTATAGTTTTTGCTACAAAATTGTATGTTGAGTAATATGTTTTTTATGCTTTTATTTTGGGTGTGTTTCTGCCTGAAGAAATCATTTTTCTATTATATGATTTCTAGTAGTAATATTAAAGGTTAGGTTTTAACTGAAGAAAGGAAGAGACATTAACAAGAATCAATATTGGAGGTTGTGTATTTGGAGGAAAGTTAGTTTTGATCATTCTATAACTTTGTTGATGCGTGTGTAATTATGTTTAACTTGACCGAATCATGTTAGGGATGGATTTTACCTTGAACATTAATGAGTTATCAATGAAAATAAAGTAAAAGTTGTCAGCAACTTGTGAGCTATTGATAAAAGATGGATAAATTGATTCTTTTACGAATATTCACCAAAGTTCCAAATCATAGGATTCTCTTGATGTTTCTTAAGATATTTTGTGAAAAACATATTTTGAACCATCCAATCTTCTCAACCTAAACTGAAACTTGAACAAAGATAATCAACACGAATGCAGTTTTATGTGAAGAGGTTAACTAAACCATCAACTCACCTTCAATAATAAAAAATTTCCCACAAGAAGATGCACCAAACTCCATCATCACCACATTAATCACCTCCAAAGATTTTGGTTGTCAACCTCAATAGATAGGTTTTTCCACAAACTTTCATGTTCATTTCTCTTTTTCATTTTCCTTTAGTAAATTGCAAATCATAAGGCTGATAAGTACACTCCAACTCATTGAACCTAGGACACCTCAAACACTACCACACGTTCTTCCATGCCATGTAACATTTATTGAAAATGATACTAAGTTTCATCAACCATAGACATTCCACGATTTTGGCTTGTCAGAATTAAAGTCTCACCTACCTACAGTTCCGAGGGCTCCATCAAATATACAACACCATGAAACAACAACATACAAAGACACTACACCCTCTATATACAAAAATTATTTCAGCAGAGATCACATGCTATAGTGAGTAACATTAGCTAGCAAGCTATCACTTTCAAATGTTTCCTCAACGAGGTTGGTGGATTCGGTGAGACATCCCCTTGACATTCACACGCTGTGCTGGCTTCTCAATATGCTTTGCAAGCCCTGAAGGGGACTTAGGAGCCCTTTCCTTTGGTGATTTTGGTGTCATGTTAATAAGAAGGGCTTTAACATCCTTGTTAAGATCTGGTTAAGAAACAAATTAGACATTCTAGTTACTCTATCTTATGCTAACTACCAACTGAAAGATGTAACATTCAAAAGGAAAGATCCTTCCAATAGCAGTAAATCATGTTGCAAGTAATTCACAATGATACCGCCATCATACAGAATAAGCATAACATATGAATAATATGACTAATATGTTATAGGTTTATTCACCATATACTTATAAACTAGTGAAAGACACTCAATACGACCATAAAACATGGCATGCTTGAAACAAAGAATCGAATAGCATTTGAAACAAAAATGAAGTCATGTAAGTAGACCAGCACACAAGAAAATGTTGAAAGATTTTCTATAAACAGTCACAGATCAGTTGGCTGTTGAGCTTCAATGCTTACCATGAGTAGCCACTTTCCCATCATTAGGATTGTCCTGAACAGAATGATCTTGTGATTCACACGACATCACCAACTGCTCAAACTCCTTTTCTAGAACATTGAAGTCTTCTTCCATGACAAGATCAAAAGATTCTGAGAGCATATTCTCCATATCATCATTAGTAGAGTCATTACCAACTTCTTCAAATTCTTCCTCCTTATGCTGACTCAACCAATAATCACGAAACCATGTTGAAGATTTGACAAGATCCCACCATTGAGGTGAAAAATCCTCAACCTGACGAAGAGCAGCTGGTATGAACAATGGTGCATTTGGGTTCAGAGCAGAACTTCTTCCAGAGACCAAAGCCATCACACCTTCACAGTCAATCTACACAGTACATCAAAGCAAAACATCAATTTACATGATTTCCTTCATGCATTAGAAAATTATAATTCCTTTTTAATAACATTTGAGACTATCCATACCGTATCAATAACATTTGACATTTCTAACAACTATTTTCATAAATTACAATTTTCCATTTAGGAAAACACTAAGCCCTCAAAGATTCTTGTTTTTGTTTTCAATTTCGAATACTTTTTTGGAGGTGCGTTTTGATTTATGAAAAGTATTTTTTTTCTTTTAAAAATGGTCCAAGCAGCAAGGCATAATCACAACAGAAAGAGATGGTGAATTGATATATACCAATGCAGTATCACTTAAAAGTTAAGGAAAAGGAAAAGTCTTTCACCTTTAGTTCGATTCTTAAAAACAGGGAAGATCTATAGTTTCAGGAATTTATACAAGAGAATAGAATACCAAACAGATCGCAGAATCTAATAAACCCAGTGAGCATCCACAGTAAGAGACTCATTCAGTTGAACTAACAACTACATGATCCACTCATGGTTTGTAAATAGCAACAGCACCACCTTCCTGATTTAACATTCCATCATCACAAGTACAACAAACCCATAACACTATATATCCAATCAAACTAGAGATCAAAAGAACCAAAACAACATAGCCAGCGATCACTTACAAGATCAAGCCCCCTCTCACCTACTCATCCCAAAAAATCAGAAATTAAAGAAACAACCACTCAAAATCAGTGAGGAATAAAGTAAAACCAACAAAAAAGATCCAATCTTTTAGTACTGTCCGCACACATACACAAACGAAATTCGCTATGCACAATAGGAACACTATATAAGAACTAAAGAAGAAAAAAATCTATAATAAGGGTTACTTCAGTTGAAAGAAAAGGTCGGTGCAGGGTAGTCTAACCGCATCAGAACAAGACCCAGTAAAAAAAATACAATCTTTATATTACTATCCATACAAAAAGCACGATCTAGTCTAAGCCCTGAAACTTAGATCAACATGCACCATTCAAAGTAATAAAGAAACAGAACAGAGAAGTTGATCACGCATGAAAATTGAACGAGAAAATTGCACCCATGAGGTGTGAACACAAACATATGAAGAAAACATGACGCTCCATGGTCACCTAGTTTCAGGGTACCCAACACTGACGTTGTTGATTTGCGAAGAAAGATCACAACTGCAGAGTGACTGAGTAAGTGACACAAACGATGATAAAAAAAAGGACAGGGAAAAAGGGATAAAGGGAAAGGGACAGCAGCCTCGAGCTTCGGAACTCCGAAGCTAAGGTTAGGAAGGAATGGAGGCGACACGTGGCCCGAAATCGACAAGAGTGATCAACGGTGGAGAGAGAAAGGGATGATCGGACGCTTGAACAAGAAACAGGTGGAGCAGATATTTTCAGATAAGGGTCAATTATGAGTAGTAACGTTCGAGGCTATGACAAGATAAGGGTTGCTTTGGTAGAAATTAGCTGTGGGCGGTTGCACAGTAATCAATATTTTAAAATAAAGATCTTGAAAGCAAAGTTCGTGAATTTTGTTTGATTGTTCTTCATTAGATTTTTTTAACTTTTTATTTATGAGATTGGACTGTTTAATTCTTCAACATTTATGTTATACATATATATATATATATATATAATATGATATTAAAAGTGCCTTCTACGAAAGAAATGAGCTAAAATAAATAGTAGTAATTAGTGTTAATATCTATTTTGGTTTTTTTTACAGTATTAAAAATTAAATGGTGCAGTTGTTTTTTTTTTTTCATTGTCATTTTTTCTCATTGCGTGGCTGGTAAAGTAAAATCAAGTGTCAATTTCGAATTTTTAAAAACAAAAGTTGGTAAGGTGAAAATATTTTGAGAGAGGGTTAAAAGATAAGGGTCAGGGATAGGTTGATCCAACTTCGTCTCTGAGGTGAACAAAGTGGTTGTGGCGAGATAGGATTTGAGATTGGGTTTTTGAATGAGTTGATTTTGCATTTTCGGATTATTTTTTTTTTTTGAATTGGGTTTTCTTTTATTGAGTTGATGTCGTGTTTTGATGTTCGTGATCTTGCAATTTGGAATGTTTTGTTGTTGCTTTCTCAATTTTCAAGTTTGGGATTTGTGGTTTTGCACGTTGTTGAATTGAATTTTTGAATTCTTATTTTTGTGTATTTAATTTTTCTGTGCTGGTTTGGTATTGCAATTTAAGACTAGGATTTAAATTAAGATTTTAGATTTTTGTTTGGAGGATGATGATTGCGAATTTGGATTTTTTTTTTCTTTTTCGTTTCTCTTCTTTGACTGAAGACAATGATGGTGGTTGTCGAATTACAATGAGGAGATGTTGGTTGGGGCTAAGGTATTGCGATGATATTGAAAAAGATAATGATACATAGACAAATTTTTTGACAATATTTGAACATCAATCATATGTGTTATTGTGTGATTGGTCCAAATGACATAATGACATCACCATGAACCAATCACATAATGACATGTATGATGATATTCAAATGTTTTGTCTAAGTATCTTTATTCTATTGAAAACGCTTTCTTTAGTTGATTTTTCCTTACTTAAAATGTACATCTTTGCTTACTGAGATTTTAGATGAAGAGGCAGAGAAATAAAATAAAAAGACCAATTTTAAGAGCAATTTCAACATATTCTTCAATGTTAAATTTTTAGTTCATTAACTTTTATTTGTAAAATTTACATGTCAATTAATGTGAGTATGTCAATAAAAAATGTATAACTCATTAAATTTTGTTCAAAAAGATAAAACGACTTGTACCATTTTTTACACAAATTAGAAAATTTGAAAACTTTTTTTAGAAGATATGATTACTTTCAACAAACGTCCTTATTAGAGTAACCATAGGCTAATAATTATAATAGTTATAATGAGCAAAATTTATGGTATCTATGTAAATATATATTGTAATTTTCCTTCTGTCATCCATCGAATTTTTTTTCCTCTCATATTTATTCATATTATTATTTCATATTTTATAAGTTTTCTAGTACAATTTTTACATCAAAAATTAATTAATTAATTATAACTAAATACTAGTTAAACGTGGATAAATTCTTTTACAGACATAAACTAGATAGTTTAAACTAGAAGAAAATTATATTAAATAACTAAAAGATTAAATTAAATATGTATATAATTTATTTTTGTATTTTTTTAAAGAAAAAATTAAACTTTAACCTATTATAGATATTAATGTTACATTTACTTAGTTTATTTAAATATTATTATTAATAATAGTTTTAACGGGATGTAATAAAAATGTTAGAGCTGTCAAAACGGGTAACCCGACCCGATCCGGCTCGGCTCACCACGGGTTGGTCACTTAGTGAGCCAACCCAATCTGGCTCATTTATTAGCGAGTCAGAAAAACTTGAACCCGGTCCGACCCACCACGAGTTGGTGGGTAAACAGATTGGCTCACTAACCCATTTAATTACATTTTTTTAAATAAAAAAATACAAATTTTTTGTAATTCAAATTTAAACAAATTTCACTCCCAAAAAATTATGTTAAAGACAATTCAAAATAATAATAAAAAGTACAGTATAATCCAAACTCAAAGATATAAAAAAAGAACCCGTACTTAACAATATCAACCAAAAATTAATAGTTTAATTTGTAACATAATTTTCCAAATTCAAAGATATCAAAAACAGCTTGTTCAAATAATGTATAATCAAATTGTTTAAATAAAATGAACAAACTCTGATATAAGCATGTCAGAACAGGAAAAAAATCATTTTATGTCATTATAGGGTTTTGAACAAATTGGCAAACCCCTATTTTTGTCATTATAGGGTTTTTGAAAAAAAAAAAAGAGAAGTGAGAAAACAAAAATGTGGAGAAAGAGAAGAAAAAAGGAAGAGTGTTTTACCTGCTCTTTGAAGAATTTCAGTGAAGTGAGAGTGAGAGCACCGTCAAATTAGAGAGCAAGTACCTTCAGAGTGATTTGTGAGACTAGAAGTTACTTTTTTTGTATACAAAGTGAATGAAGAGAACAATTTATTTTTTAGGGTTTCATAAATAAAATAATAAATTAAAAAAATAAAATTAGGTAGGTGGGTTGATGGGCCAACCCGGCTCACCATGGGTTCAACCCACATGAGCCGGGTTGAAATCTGATCCGCATATAGGTGGGTTGTATTTTTCAAACCTAACTCGGTCCGAAGCCGTGATGGGCTGGGTTGGCCCACGGGTTGTGACCCATTTTGACGGTTCTAAAAAATGTAAAACATTAAAATAAGGGTATTGTTAATGACGTTTGTCACCACTTAACGGATGTGGTACAATGTGTGCATTTTTTAAAAAAATGTGACTAAATTGAAACTGTTGCAAACTTGAGGACCAAAATGAGATTAATTGACAAACCAGAAGACCAATGGAGGTATTAAACCAACATTAAAATAAGGTTATTGTTACAATATTTATATAATTTTTTTTTAAAATTTTGTTTATGGAAATTAGCTAACATAAAAAAGTAATGTGGTATAATTTTGGAGGGAACTATATTATTATGTTATGGTTATTGCTTGAAAGAATATTTAGGTAGGATCAAGTGAAGTGAAGCTTACTGAGTTATTGTCTCTTCTGTCAAATTGTTATTCAATATTTTCGTCAGGTTGTTTGAAAATATTGAACATTATGAAATCATCATCCTTATTTTATTTTCTTTTCACATTTGTCATCGAAAAATGTGATCTGCTGATTTACCTAGGCTTTGCTTGTGATATCAAACCCTGCAGCTCTTTAAACTAATCTCTGTCTTTTTGTTTTATAAAAAGATGAGAAAGAAGCTTTACTGCTTAATTTATAGCTCTAATTTGTTCTCATATAGGCAGCAAGTTATACTTTATAGCACTTTATGGCACCTTGTTATAGTTAAAAATTCAAATTTCAATGTTTATAGATCGATCATTCCTATCATTTTTGTCTCTAAAGGTTATACACTGTGGGGTTAAAGTGTAGGATAATATACCTTTTAGGTCTAATTGAAAAAGAACATTATGGATTAATCACTTGGTAAATTAAACAAATTTAAGTTAATTATTAGTAAGTTGAAAAAATTTGAATTTAGTCTGAACTATCACGGGTTAGTGGGTTAAATAGGTTGGTTCACTAATTTATTTAATTACAATTTTTTTTAATCCAAGCAAAATTATAATCATTTTGTAATTCAAATTTAAATAATTTCATTCTAAAATAATATTAAACTTCAAAGACAATTCAAAATAAAATAAATTAACATACAACTCAAATGTAATCCAAAAACAAATCCAAAAATCGAATAAATAAGTTTATAATATTGATAATTTTTATGTCATTTATCTATTTATAAGATTAGAGTCTTGAATGAATAAATTTGTAATATTTTACTCTCTTTAAACATTTTTTTTCTCTATTTCTATTTACAATACAATAAAAAATGTTAACTAATATTATTGAAACACAAAATAATAAATGATTAAATCAAAATAGGTGAGTTGGTGAGCCAACCTGACTCAATGAGTTCAATCCAGGTGAGCCGGGTTCTAAGTGAACCGGGTTGAAAATTGACCCATATAAAAAATTTTGTTTTCTTCAAATTCTAACCCGACTCAAACCCGTGATTGGCCAGATTAGTCTACGAGTTCTAATCTATTTTGACAACACTAAGAAATAATGTTTCAATCTCCATTTGGGGATATAATTCCAATAGATCTATTTAAGAAAATTTTCTTTTAAATAATATTGTTTAGAAAATAAAATCAGACCAAAATAGATGTTTTTAAATGTAGAAACTACAAGATAGAATTTGTATGATTATAAGAATCAAATATGTAAGGTTTAATACATCATTTGGTCTCTCTAGTTTGGAGCGATGTGTTCAAAGTGGTTATATCTTTTTTAGCAGTTTATTATTGTTCCATATTTTGTAAAAACGGTTTAAGTAGTGTTTTTGGCTTATAAATTGTTATATTTTTTTATTTAGAAAGTAATTTATTTTTATATTTTTTTAAAGAAAAGTTTAATTTTGACATATTTATTGTAGATCTTAATCTTATATTTACTTAGTTTATTTAAATTTTATTATTAATTGTAACTTTAATGGGTTGTAACAAAAATATGAAACAATAAAATAAAATTATTTATATAAATATAATTTTTCTTTAAAGATTTTGTTAATGCAAGTTAGCTATCAAGCCTGCGAGCTAATCATTTATGCGGTGCAAGCCAACAAAACTTACAAAACTTGCCGACAATTCTTACACGAAACAGACCAACCTAAAGTCGTTTTTTATGTGTAAAATACGAAAGAGACCAAAACGAAACCGCTCAACCGATATTAACAGCTATAAAAATGAGTTTAGGTGGAATTGAACTCAACAAATTATAAGGTTAGAGAAAAGGTAGAGATGGTGAACCAAAATAAATTTAAGAACAAATTCTTGGAGATTTATTTATTTTTTTTTTCAAAATTACCACTGGATAGAGAAATAAATATTTTTATTGATTTTCAAGTGTGAGATAAATTGAAAAAACCACACTTTATCAAATCACATCAAATGTGTCTCACCCAGAAAGTGTAAGAGTATTTTATTTAGCTAAGTCTTTTTTAAAACATCAGTATTATTCATCCAGAATATTCACGATACCAATATATATTTTTACATTTCACAGTAGAAAATAGTCATAAGATACAAAGAAGAAGAATAAGACACAGAGAAGAGAATCCAAATTGACATTAGTGTTATATATGATCGTTGTTGATATATAAGATGATGAAAGTGATACAAGATTACACATGGTGTATTTGATTTATTCCATAATAATAATGATAATTAAAGCTTATGAGGTTACTAATTAAAGGGATGATTGAGGTATAATATAAGTTGGTCCATTGGGAAGGTAACAGAGCTGCAAAAGAAAAGAAAGAAGATTAAAGAAAAGATGATAAGACATGGATGAGTGAAAGAAAGAGGAGAAAGAGTTGTACATGTGATTAATCAACATCAGATGGTGGATCTGCATTTTCCACGAACTGAGCAGATGACTTCAAATTCGGTTTAGGTGGTGAAAGCCTTCGAGTAGATTGCTTCTTAGGTGGAACTTGGGATTCTATAAATTCTGGAGGCGATCTTCTATCATCAGTTTTAGGTGGAACTTCGGATTCCATAAATTCTGGAGGCCAGTTTATATCATCAGTTTTAGGTCTATCTGCTGCTTCAACTTCATGTACATCTAATCCAGTCATTAAATTTATATCAGATTAAATCAATTATTATACAAAATTACGTCATAATATATCTTACATTTATTACAAATTTGTTACTGATAAATTTATTATAATGTATAATTTTTGATTTTTGTACGTTATAATAAATCCATCTTAAAAATCCATTTTTCTAATAGTGCAAAAGTACTTTTTCAATTCTATTTATATATACATACCTCCACACTTGCCTATTGGCCTTCCACATGAGTCTGCGACATAATGCAGCTTCTGAATATCAATATTCTGCAGGATTGGCTTGGTTAAGTTCTTACACACACATTCAACATCTGCATTCTTTATCTCTTCACAACACGTTCTTGAGGGATTCATCAGAGGGCCTGACTTTTCAACATACACCCCACATTGTTTTATGAGGCCCTTCATGTCAGCGCACTGCCCTACAACAACATCACTCCAAAACACTATAACTCCGATCATCCCCAATATCACAAGCTGCTTGCTTTTTATCATGTTTTCCATTTCTGCAATTCTTTTCTTTTGGAATGCTTAGGGATAACAACCGGAGGGGTTCTTATATTGTTCTGTTGTGTGAGGTCAAGAGAAAGAAACCAAACATGCACGCATTTAGATTCCGATCATCAAAACAATGTGTTCACAGTTTTTGTTACTTCTGGGACTCTTCACTGCGTTTTCTGTTGCATGCACATCATTAACGTTAGGTTATCCATTTACGTGTTTGATTGTTACCTTAAATCTAGCATGCATCACTATTTAATGAATATGGATTGGATTATTCAAATTTAATATATTCTTCATTTTCTTTATGTTAATGACTACATTACTCCAGTGGTTAAACTAATAGGTAAATTTTTATATTTTTTTATGAAAAAAAAGTAAAAACAATAAAATGAATGTAAAAAATTTAAGTATACTAAAAAATATTTTTTTAATAATTATGATATTATTATAATGGACAATTGTTTTATCATATCCATTGAAGTCTTTTTTATTCTTTATACTTTTGTTTTCTTCTATTTTTAAGTAGGTAAAATTATTGGTCTCTTTGAATATTTACACTTTTGTAATGTGCCTCCTTAAGAAACTATATGAAGAAAATATAAACATAATCAAATATAAAACAATTGCAAAAAATAATTAACTGATTTTATAATACAATTAACAAATTAATTGTTTGATTCGACATTATCTTAACCAAAATATAATTTTAATTCATGATAAGGTTTTTCAATATTTTTGAAATGATATTTAATTAAATTTCTAACATTAAATTTCCAGAATCAAATTTTCGAAACAGAATTTTTGAAAATAAATATTTGGAATGTATAAATTATATTTGGGAAAATATTTTTCAAAACAAGTTCTTCAGAATATTACACATAAAATATAATCTGAAAATAACTTTCCGGAATACAAAAAATACCTTGGGGAAAATTTTTCTGAAAGGGGCCTGCTGGAGCGGTGACAGTGATGTGGTGCAGTGGTAGAAGATGTTTTAGTCTTTTCCTGTTATTGTTGGGGTATAGGAAGAAATTGATGGGGGTGCAGGAAGCCCTTGCCATTGTTCATTTGTCTGAGCCCATGATTCAAGCCTAGCCCATCCTAAGAGGAGGAAGATACATGAAGTGTTGAATTGAAAATCAGCAAGTTCCGAACTTTTTGATTTTGAAAAGTGAACCGCAGGATAACCTGGCGCGTCATGGTTGAGCAACCGTAACCAGGTGCTCCGATTCAGAAACCCGCCAAACCCTAACTCGATGGAGAACCGAACTCAGGTGCGGTGCCCGGAGAACCAAGAGCTGGCGGCGTACATGTGGAAAAAGTGGCAGGAAATGGCGGAGCAACCCAAAGGCATTTCTGATAACTTCGAAATGACCCTTTCCAAGGCCCACTTCAATGTCTGTAGCTCCAAAACCCCCATTCTAACCATCAAAGATTTCTCTCAAGTCAAGTACGTATCTGTTTCTCCCACACCATCTCATCGTACAAATGCCACACTCTTAAGAATTATAGTTACATGCATATTATGGAAATTAAATTAGTCAACTTTTTGTTGGGTTCTCTTCTTTCTGTCCACAAGATTCGACGGGAGACCTTGCTTAAGGAATTCGAATTTAGTTCCACTTTGACAAACAGTGTATTTGTTTTGGAGTTTAAAACTTGTGCAGTTTTTGTCTCATTGTGTTGTTATGTTTATATCATTGAAGATTTGGTCTTTAACTGAGCCGAATGGTATATTGTGATTCATGTATACTTGACCTTAGCTAGTGAGATGAGACTTTTTTGTTGTTGTTTGCGGTGTTATGTTGTTATGTTTAACATCATATGTAGAAACATGTCATAGACTATATTTATAATTATAAGTGAGGTTATTATGTTGTGTATTACAAAACACCAATTATAATTTGAAATTTGAAAATTATCCAAAATTTGATAGGTTTGTTGTGGATCTTGGAGGCTTGAACTTTATTGTAAAGGGGTTATTGGATGTTTAGTGATTGGTTCTGTGTATAATATTCGTGTGTTTGTGAAGTAAGGATACTTAAGGACGAAGGAAGGGTGTTTAAATTGAGTTTCTAAGGGTAATGATCTGATGGTGCTCTTTTCTGTTTTCTGGAAGGGGTGTGGGGAAAATGATATTGAGGCTTATGCAGGGGTTTTTTGGGACTGGTTGTGGTGGTTCTGAACCGGAAGATTTGACTAAAAGGGGTATGTCTGGTGCTATTTGTTTTTCTTTTCTGTTATTTGAATTTGCTTTACTTTGTTTTTTCTTTTTTTGCAGAGTTCTGTCTAATTTTTCCTTTTTTCTCCAATCTTATAGGAAAGAAAACTAAAGGAACCAAACGTTATGTGCCTCAGAGGAACTCTGTTGCATATGCATTGTTGATAACCCTTTACAGGTATGCATACACAATACAGTCACATGTGCTACTAATGTATATGTTTCTTTCTGGGAGAAAAATGTTTGGAAGTTATCATGGTAAAACTAGTTAGATTATAAGATTTAACTCACTTTTTAATAGGGGAACTTCAAACGGGAATGACTTTATGCGTAAGCAAGAGCTTATTGATGCTGCTGAAGCTAGTGGGCTATCTCGAGTGCCTATTGCGTATGATTAGTTGTTTATTGTTTCTGTTTTCTGTGATTTAAGTAGATAAGTATATGTGAAAATGTATACAAGTTTTGATGAAGCCATTCTTCATGACCAGGCCAGAAAAAGGGAAAGGAAAACCTGGACATTTTGGAAGTTCTCCGAGGGATTGGTATAGTGGATGGAATTGCATGAAGACCTTGGTAGCTAAGGGATTAGTTGTAAAGTCAAGCTGCCCTGCTAAGTATGAGTTTTCATCGTGCCTCGTGTGTGTGTGTGTGTGTTTTTTTTTTTTTCTGCAATGTGCTGCTAGTGTTTGTATATAAATCTCTCTTTAACCTTTTTAATTATTTCTCACATATTAAAATCCACTTGTTAGGAGAACCTTCATATTGTGAACCTATAACTAATTATGTGTTTATTGAGAGTTAAGCTTGATTTTCCTTGTGAATTGAGCCAGGTATATGGTAACCTACGGAATCCTTTTAGGCATTATTTTTATTTGTGATTCATTTACCATTGAACATTGTAGTTGTGATTTAAGGTGTTCTATTGATAATCTACCTAGCAATGCTAATGTACGTCTAAAATTTAATGTAGTGGATGCTAAATTGTAAAACCAGCAATTGTTAGAACGGTTCTTGTTAAACAATTTTAAATTCTGAGATATGGGTTGTAAATGAAACATGAATATGTTCAAATAAAAATTCCCCATAGATGCTTTTTTTTTTTTTATTTTTTTTTCTTTTGTGTGTGTTCAGGTACATGCTAACTCAAGAAGGCAAGGAAGCAGCTAGTGACTGTCTTGCAAGATCTGGAATGGCAGAATCTGTAGAGAAGTCAGCTTCTGTTGAAATTTCTTCTTGTATGGATAACCAAAACTCATTGGATGTGGAACCCAATGATCATGATATGGAATCAGAGGTTTTGTCACCATTGACCCAGCAAAAGAAACGTATGGATGTCCCTCTAGATTGCCTTGGGAGGGTATTTTTCCTCTTAATTAAATTCCTTATTATGTTTTGTTTCTTCACATTCATATTGTAGAAATTGTGTTCTATTTCCTCATAGAACCTAAAACACTAACCCTTATTTATAAATTTTATAAAAATCATAATTCTAACATAAGGAAGCTTTATCCTACTATTTGAGGTCAGCTATGTGGATCTCATAACACCATTGACATGGTATGATCATAAAATATCGTAACTAGTCCTATGATATGATGAAGAAAAGGCCAAATAGGGAACTAATCATACTCAAAAATCTAAAATATGATTACATATTATATTACTGTACTTCCTCTCAAGATTAAAACTTCAAGCTTGTTGTAAATATTCGTGTTACATAGAAAAGTTGGATGCTTTTTGTGTGCTGTAGTGGCGCTACCATGATATGGGCTTCAAAAACCCTTTTACTATGAGTTGTAAATGGTTACCCATCTCCACAATAATAAGTTCATATAATGATTTATTTGAAAAATATCAACAGCTGTGATAATCCATACAAAATTGCAAGTATTGATACCAGCATATCTCAAGATATTTTAAGCTATTGTAGTTTCTATATATGATATGCTATTTCTCATATACTGTGTCCTACGATGTTATAATTTACTGTTATGGGTTCTGTTAGTGTTTGTGTTTGTATGTTACCTCTTTTCATTCAAAGGACGTTCATGAAGTTAATGTAATAAAATATCCTTATTTTTTTCTCATATTCTCTTTTCGGTTCACTTGCAGATGATTTTTATTTTGTTGACAATTGAAATGTACTTTTTCTTCGTTTATTAATTTTTTTTTCTTTTGCAGTTTACTCAGTTGGGTTACTCCAAGGAACACATTAATAGTGCTTTCATTGAAGTTTCCAGAATCCATCCAAATAAAGATGTCTCATCTTTGTGGCCAGCTGTTTTATGTCATCTTCGAGAGCAAGAAGTCTATGGTTCACAGCCAGAATCTCTAAGTATGTTAATAATTGTTTCTTGATTGGGGCATATACTATATGTCTTTTCCCATCTCAAATTTTCGTAATGACACTGAGCAAACTTTCATCTCTATTAATCATTTCATAAATTACCAGGGTCTAGAGATTTCACTGGAAAAGAGAACAGACCTGTGCATTCATCTTGCAATGGGCATGCAACAAACATTTGTTCGCGTGATATTCCTTCTTTCCCCTTGAGAGCTTGTTCTTCATCTGTATGGTTTGATCTATTTACTAAATTGATATGCTTTTAATATTGTGCATTCTTAATGTGTGTAAATATAATGATCAGTGGTTCTTAGAATGATCAGAAATATTTTTCTTGAGTTACAAATTTTGGTGGTTTTAAACACTTGTTTTGAATTTTCAAAAGGACTCTAGAAGTTAGATGTTGAATAGTTGCATCAATATCATTTGCTTTCATTTTATTATTTTGGACATTCTGTTCGTGTCATTGGTTTTGAAATTACATGTGTGGCACAAGAGTCAGATGATACTTGTGTATCCTTTTGTCATTCAATTTTTTCTATTTATTTCTCAAAATAAAATTTTCAAGGACATCATGATCTACATCTGGCATGATGATGACAGTGACCAATGTGTTCCAGCCTTGGACTTGTGTACAAATCATTTCAATAGCAAAATTTTTATCCCTTGCTAACAGTTCAAAACCTGTTTATTTTCTTATGCTTATATATTCTAGTTTTAAACTTTTTTAGCTGCCTTCCTGCATCTTCCCCTAACCAAAAATCCTCAGTCACCTTTCTTCTAGCCAACCCTCAAACTCTAGATATTTTAAGATTTTCTTTTTTTGGCCAAAAACTTCCTCTGTTGACGGTCTTGTGTTAACCTCATGGATTCCCTTCTCAGACCCATGTGTGGCACTTTTGAAGCCATTACCAACTAGGTTGTGTCATCTTCAGTATTGCATAACTATAGGCATTTTGAGCCGGAAATAAAATATAAAAGGTCTATCTTAAAGACAACAAGGTATTATAAAAGGTCTATCTTCAAAAATAATATGTTCATGTTTGCAGCATATGCATTTTATTGTTCTTACAAAGTGATTTAGACCTAACTTAACACTACATAGCCAACTTGTAAGGTGAAAATTCCCCTTGTATATTTATATATTGTATTTTAGAGCTATCAACAGTTAATGTGGGACTTGGGTTTTCCCCAATACTCTTCCTCACGCCCAACACTAGTGGACATGATGTGTGGATAACATGGTGAGTGACACTTTTAATGAATCTAGGATAGACTCTAATACCTTTTTAAAAGGATAGTCAGTTCTGTAGGTTGAGTTAAACATAAATCTCTTTATAAGAAATTATGTCAATGTAAACAGTTAAATTAGATGGAATAGAGATGAAATTGAGTTGTATTAAATTAGGCTTTAGTGTGCTTAACTTTTATTAGAGTGGAACGTGAAAATTAAATAAAGAAGTAGATGGGTGAAATGGATTTGACCCTAACCTGTTTTTCTTTTTTTTTCATCCGTTTATCTATATTTTTTCTTGTGCCTTCATGTGAAGTTGTTTATAAATTTTGATATTGGTACTTGATGAACGTCTTAGGACCACTCCATACAAAATCCTAACAAGGATGAGCTTGTATCAAAGATTAACATTTTAAATGTGCCACCATTGAGCTTTGGGGAGAGATTTGAGGATGCTTATGACATAATTTTAATATTGGATGATCGGGAACAATTTGCCACTCAGGGGTTAGTAACATGAATACTACATTGTTATTTTCACTCAGGATATTATATGATTTGTATAGCATTATCAATGGTGGAAGGCCAAAATTCTTCCATATAAGCACGCTGTGGCCTATGGAGCTGTCATAGCAGTCCTCCTTCACAAAATGCCTTTGGCTAGTAAAAGCACTCCACCATGCCAATCTGCCATGCAATTCATCGGGTTACCATTTAACAACATATTATAAGCTATTTTTTTAACCTTTGCAATCATTTAATGTCTTGATGTACAGTTAAGTTTTATTTACATCACTCTGTTGTATTGTCTGTCTTGCTGCTAATAACCCCAATGAATTTTATGTTTTCGTTTTGGTTTCAGATCAAGATCCAGGAAAATTATTGAGAATATCTGCAGCCAATTTAAAATTAAAATAGAAGTGAGTTAGATGTCTTAACTGTCTACATGTAGTTCCATACATCCTATTGCTCCCCAAATATTGTTTACTGAATGTTGACACTGATATTTATATGGAAACTAACATTGACCTATGTGATCACTTGGGGAGATGTCCCTATCATGGTAGGTCTTGAATCTGTAAGTCTATTATTGCTTTAATATGAACATGAACTTGACTTTCAGAGTCAGATGCCTATTAAGTCAGCAATGATCTCTTGGTATAGGGAATGAGATACTTGTTTGATGCTTTTCCTAGTGTTGTACCCCCTTCAGTAGCTGGTTTTCAGTTTATGAGGAAATAGAATAATAGTAAACAAAACAAAATATAGGTAGATTAATGAAAAAGGAAGGTTTCTTCTATTAATATGAACAGAAAAGGAACTCAAGGGGCATAGTTCTCTTACGAGGGACGTTCCTTTATGACTTAGACACATTAGTTGGTATTATTTTCTCCTACAGAGCCTTTACAATTTCCCACATTTAACTCCTAATGCAATCTCTGATAACTGATTCATTAACATCGTATATCTCCAAATAAAACCAATTGTAAATTATTTATTAATCTTCTAATAAAAACCCTTGTAACTTACTCATAATTTACTAACCACCTACCATTGTTTATTCCTCCTGGAATAAACCCTCCTGATCTTATATTCTCTTCATTAACATCTTATCTTCTCTTCATTAACCACTTACTCATAACTGATTCATTAACATCGTATATTCTCTTCATTAACTATTGACATGTGCTCGTCTGGCAATACCATCTTCCATCTTCTGAAGAATTAACCTTGTCCTCGAAGTTGATGTCAGTATATTGGCTATAAGCAGTTAACAATCTTCCGAAGTAGCTTCTGCAATCTGGTCTTCCTGCTGAATCAGAACCTATTCCTCTCACTCCCTGCTTAGTAATTGCTTTAGCCCCCAGATCTTTGAGAGGAGAATAGGTAATTGCGTCCACCTGCTAGTCCATGGGAAGGTCTATCTCCACATGATAATTTCCTGCTGTCTTGTCAAGTTGATATACATTAAAAACAGGATTTATCTGAGCATGAGACGGAGCTGGAGTAAAAATGCCTAGAACCAATCTGTTTGATCACTAAATAAGGTATCATAGCCAGCAAATAGCTTAGGGTGTTGGAGGAGGCATAGAACCTTCTTATTTTCAAATATTACCAATCTCATTGCTGAATACTGGAAGACTTCCTGTGGCTATTAGCATAGAGAACCATATGGTTTGTGTTAGGTTCCTTTTTCTTGGAATATTGATAATAGTTCCTATTCCAAAAAACTAACACCCAGACAAGGAAAAAAAATTATGAATATACTTTTTTATTGCTAAAAGAATCACCTTAGCTCCAAGATATTCAAGTATACCTCCAAAGGTGCTTTCTTCTTTTTACATTGGAATATGACCAGTAAACTCAATTAAAAAAATTCTCCTTTTGCAGAAAACCTATTTATTGAATTACAGTAGACCAGATTAACAGAAAAGAATAACAGAACCAACTAACCTGTTACACTTTTGACCCTTTCCTTTTCCTATAATAATCCTGCGGACCATTTCAACATATAAATTTTACTGTGCTCCTATTCAATGAAACCTCAGCTTTCCTAGAGCACCATTTCTATCCACCAAAGCTTCCAAGGTCACAATTGACGGTGGTGGTCTACTATACACTAACTAAAAAGTGAAGTAATTTGCTGCACTCTGACAATAGCTATCACACCAACATTCAGAACTATTATAAAAGATCTACCCTGGCCTTTATTAGTTTATCATTTGTTATTGTATAATATTTCAATTATTCAGTGTTAGAATTTTTATTATTTTATCGTTAACTCCCTTTTAGGTCTTTGTTTTGATAAAGTTCTCCATAAATACTTATGATAAAAAAAAAGAAAGTAAAATGAATTGAGCTCCTCCTATAAGCTAAAATCAACTTATGCACTAAGTTCAGAAAATTTTAGATGAGAGCTTTTTTAAAAGTTAACTGCATAAGTTGATTTTGGCTTATGAGGCAAGCTCTATTCATTTTACTTATTATTTTTTCTCTCTCCTGAGTGTGTAGGGAGAAGTTTATCTAAATGGTTTTAAACCAATTGTAACTGATATATTAAACTCCTAATAAAAACCCTTTAATTTACTCTTTACATACTAACCATCTATTATTGTTGCCTATTCCTCCTAAGAATAAAACCTCTAAACCTTGTTCTCCTCATTATTTGTCGGGATTGTCTCATGTCTAACATTGACAGCCAATATTACGGATCATTATGTATTTTGTTTTGGGAATTAACCTTTAGCATATTATATTACGTGCTTTAAAAAGGGAACAGTCAGGAGGTTGTAACAAAACTGTCCTTGAATTTGAGCACATTATCTCCATTTTAGTTTTCTGTTAAAGATTTTGGATAACATTGATTTTAAAACAAATTAGGTTTGATATTAGTTAGTTGTACCTGGGTAGATTTGGATGAAAGATGCATTTAGACATGCTATTTAGAAGATGTAGAAAATGATCTAGAATTTGATTCATACACAGGTTCGACGATTGCCAGTAGGAGATGGGATTTGGATAGCACGCCATAAAACTCTTGACAGTGAATATGTGTTGGATTTTATTGTTGAGAGGAAGAAAATTGAAGATCTACGCAGTTCCATCCGGGATAACCGCTATAAGGATCAAAAGTTAAGACTTCTGGTAATTATTACTTGTCAATTTTGTTTGAACTTGTGATGGCAAGGATATAGTGGTCACAGCCTAATGGTTCTACGTCTGTTGCTTTCTTTTCCTATTAAAAAAATAAAATAAAATAAAAAACAAAGTGATGGATGTTTGGTTGTAGAATTTGGGTAGAAATATCATCCTATAGCTAGTAACTTCATAGAATACATTTTATTCTTTGACATGATATCGAGGAATCAAATCACTGTTACTGAAACATTACAACAGTTGAAACTTTAGTTTTGTTATTTGATATCACTGGTGAAGAATGTGGCACATTATTGCTGTGAAGAAATCACATTGTTTGATCGATGCTTTTCTGCTTGGAATATATTTTATTCAGATGTATAATTTAAAACATTCCATACTGACATAGCCTCCTCATCCCCCTTTTATCGTTAAAATTGCACATTTTTAGAGGTGTGGGTTGAAGAAGCTGATATATCTTGTGGAGGGTGACCCAAATTCTTCTGAAGCTGCTGAAAGCATAAAAACTGCGTACGTATTTTCAATTTTTAATTAATTTCATTCTGCTGCTAGTCATAGCGGGAGAAGTTGAAGAAACCAAATTCAGGCTGATGTGCAACATTATTACCATCACTGTTGACTGTTATGACATCATCTCAAATGCTAAGGTTTAGTTGTGATAACATTTTGCACTGTAATTTATTGGTAAAAGCAGGAACTGAAAACGAAATATCTTCACCAACCAAACACGCCCTACTGTACATCTGTGTCTAGATTGAATGGGGTTCATCAAATGAAGCTTTGTTTCTTTCTATCTTTAATAATCACACTAGTTGTTGTATACTGTTCTGATCCCTTGACTTTAAATTACCTATTTCTGAGTACTACATTGATCATTTGCTTTGTTTTTTTTTTTTTTTTTTTTTTTTTAAGTTTTTATCATTGATAATTGAAAGTATCATTTCTGACTGTGATTGGTGCAAGCGAGTGAGCAACCATCTATTGCTGAAAATTTCCATTGATTTTTTTTTTTTGTTTATTTAGTGATGTGGTGGGTTTTTGTTATGGTGATGCTATTTCATGAGATTTATGCAGCAGTGTGATGGAACGTGTTGCTAGATTTCTCTTGAGTGAAGCTTGCTCAAATTATTTGCCTATATCTTTAAAAGCTCAAAAGCATTCGCAATTTTTGTTCACGTCAAAATCATCCCCTCTCAGATTTTGTAATCCTACCTACCTTGTACAGTTGTTTTACAACAGAGATTCTGGAGGGATTTGATGTACAGAGAACAACTGGCTTAGGTGACACTCTAAAGAAGTATGGTTATCTTACCCAAGCAATTTCTCAATATTACAAGTCAGAAATTCTTGTAGACAATGTTAAAAGCTCTGGGACATGTCCTCCTTATGATGATTTTATCAAAAGGTGTCAAGACGTTGAGAAAACAACAGTCAGTGATGTATTTGCCATCCAACTTATGCAGGTACTAACAATTTAAAAATTTAATTTGAACTGTTTTTCTATTGATTGTTTAATTTGGCTAACTAAATGAATCCATTGATTGAGTACCTTTTTAATTTGCAAGTAAGAACAGATCTACACCACCTTCGGGTGTAATTTTGCTTTCAAATTCTATTTACTGGCAATTTTCAGAACTCAGCACAGCTTAAATCGAGTTATTTTTTTTGGATCATTGCTCATTAGTACTTGGAGAAATTGTATTCCTTTTTCTGTGGATCCTCAAATTTTACTTTGACGGTGTATTGAAATATGACCAAGAACTGGCTGGATGACACGGTTGTTTTTGGTCTTGTGCAATTTCACTGAGCAACATGTTTGTTGTTAACCTTTGTTTTACGTAATGAATCGCAATTACTTGTAAAATTGGATGTGTAACTCTAATACCCATGACTTTCATCCTGTAATTACTAATTTTTTTCGTTCAAACATTTTGGAATTTGCAAATGCAGGTCCCACAGGTTACAGAGGAGATTGCCATGGCTGTGTTGGGTCTGTTCCCTACACTTTTCTCTCTTGCCCGTGCATACTCACTACTTGTGAGTCCTCATTTCTTTCTCCCTTCTAGGAAGTCAATTGTTTAGGAATGACAATTTGATTTAGACTGGACTGGATGGTTTACCTGCAAAAATTTCTACAAAGTGAGGGTTTTTGTATGCAGTACACACTACTCTACCCATATAATATGTCATGTTTTATGACTAGGACGTTTTGGTCCATGGATATGGTCCATCGGTGTTGCAAGGTTTCACTTTAAACTAATCTAGCCTGATCATGAGATAAGTAAAACCTAATCATGGAATGTTTCTGCCAAAGAGTGAACTTGGGCAGAGTCCGAAAATTTAAATATGTTCAACACATTAACCACTTATGTCCAACTTTTTGGTTTAAAAACTAGGATTTGGAAGATCCTTGGGTAGCTTTTGAATTGAATTTGAATTAAATAGTGCACCTTGGGTATCTATTTCCCCCAAATAGATTTTGTTGATTTGTTTGTTTATTTAATTTCTGCATTTGAGTAACATTCTTGCTTCACAAGTTTGCACACAATACTGGCATAAGTGGTGAGAAATTCTATTTATCTGAAGTACAACTCAAAGTAATGAATTTTGATTCCAAGTATATCAGTATTCACTATTCAGTAGTATGGATATGAGAATTAAAGCTGCAATTTCCAGAATCATGGATCTAGATCTGGCTCTATTTCTTAAACGCTGATACGAGTGTGTTTAGAGTATTGGAGACTTGAGAGCTAGTTCATTTTATGGCGTTCTTTCAGTACATTCTTAGCAGCTCTGTCACTAACTTCTGCTCCCTTCCGCTTCTAATTTTATCCGTTCTAATTGTATCATTTGTTTAGGACGGTGATGCTCTTGCCCAGGAGGAGATGCTTCGAAAACAGAGTAACAATATGATCAATGCAGTTGCCAGTAGGAACATTTTTCAGTTCGTTTGGGGCAGCTAACTTGCATTACATTCTTCTTTGAAGTTGGATTTTTGGGTGTCAATCCACTAAGCAAAGTTGAACACCATATTTTGTGTACTCCACTTCTCATTATTGAATAACATGTTTGTAAAATTGTTGGCACCATAACCGAGGTTTAGTTTGCCAGCAATTTGTATATTTTGTAAAGAAAATATACCCGTATATATGCTGCATAGGAGTTAATTGTTTTTTTTTTATCACATAACTATGATTAAGATTATAAATTAAGTATATTTAGTCCCTGTTGCTTTAGACCTGCAAAAAGAACAGTGCTTTTTTAAGTTCTTCAAAATGATTAAATGATTAAGCTTTGTGGTGACTAATAGAACTCATGTTAATAACTGTCACATGTATCACTCAAGTAAGGTGATCGGTTTAATTGATTGTTCTCTATTGACACTATTCATAATCAATTGAAAGTACCCATGACTTTTTCAAGTTTAAGATACGCAAAGTAATTTATGTTCTATAAACGTTTGATTTGATCTTGTAAAAATTTGGTCAACTGTAAGTGTTTTTTTTTAAAAAAAAAATAATAATATTGGATGAATAAATTATTTAAGTATACTAATGAAGCTCATGGGTATATGTAAAGATACATATTCAAATTCATGATTTGCATATTTTTTTATTATTTTTTTCATTCGTTTGATTTATCTGGGCTCTATATTTTTGGATGTCTTGATAATTTTAAATTTCTAAACTTTTTTTATCTCATGATTTACTGGATGTTTCTTCCAACTAGAATTTCTCCATCTTGTTAAAATTTGTTACATTGTGTATTATTGTAAATAAGGGATTTCTTAACTTTTTTCTATTCATTATTGTTATTGTCTCTTTCCCATTCATTTTTTTTTCTCCATTCCTTTTTCTTATCTTATATTTATTATTTAGTATTTCATTTATAAGTTATATATATATATATATATATATATATATATATATATATATATATATATATATATATATATATATATATATGGGTTTGCTAATTTAGGTAAGGGAGTTTTTCAGTTGGTACATTTTAGTAAAATGTACCAAATTTTAGGTTACAAAATTGTTCCGGTTAAAAAAAAAATCAACTTTAAATCTAAGGTTATTTTAATAATTTTAAAATTTAATTTAAAAAAAAAAAGTAGTTATTAAAAATCCGAAGTTATTAACTTTTATTTTATTTTTAATTTAAAAATAACTATTTTTTATTATATTTTTTATTTTAAAAAATAACTACCTTTTAAAAAATATAATGGTTTAGAGTTTATACAACTCGTTTGGGTTTATAGAACCCGTCTGGGATTATAGAACACGTTTGGGTTAAAAAAACAACTACCTTTTATTTTATTTTTATTTTAAAAAACAACTACCTTTTAAAAAATATATAATAAAAGCTAATAACTTCTCTTGTACACGTGGACCAATCAGAATTTTTAATAACTACCTTTTTTTTATTTTATTTTAATATTAAATTTTAAAATTATTAAAATACTATTGGATTTAAAGTTGTTTTTTTTAATAGAAATATTTTTGTAACCTAAAACTTAGTACACTTTGTTAAAATGTATCAACTAAAAAACTCCCTTACGTAAATTAGCAAACCCCATATATATATATATGTATATATATATATATATATATATATATATATATATATATATATATATATATATATAATTAAATGGATATCAATTTTATAGTAATATTTGATATTGATATTATTAGTGAAGCTTATTTTTAATAATTTTTTTGTTATTAAAAAGTAAATGAAAACAAATATGTAATTGAATTAAGAATAATAGAATACACAAGGAAAAATTTGTATTGAGGAAAATTATATATATATATATATATATGTAAGAAGTAAAAAAAAAATAGAATCTTAAGAGTTAATAAAGTGTTTAAATAATGAGACTATGTTATTTTTTAATATTTAAAGCAAAAGGTATAAATAAAAACTTTGTTAAGTCTCTTCTCTCCTTTCTCTCCTCAAGTTCTAACTCCTGAGTTATTTCTTTGAAGATCAGGAAGTGCCATGTGATCACAACAACAAGGTCTTCCTTTCCATCCGATCTCTTTTCTCAAAAGAGTAAATTAGTTTTTACTCTTTTCTTGAGTTGTACATTTTTTCGATGCATGTGAGTCTTTATGTCACATGTGTCTTTCTAGCCTTCTAGTATGTTCTTTGTTGATTAGTGATTTTAATCGCATACCTTGATTATGATTTCATGATATGTAGATGCAAATAAAATTCTCTAAGTTGAGGGAGTAGTTTTGATTTCTTAGAGTTGTTTGAGTTTCCAACAGGTAAGGGAGACTATATGTTTATTTATAAGGCTTAAGAAGATTTGTTAAATCTGAAATGATGTGCTTTAATTAAGACAATTGATTGAGTTATAAAGTTATGATATGTAACTTGTTGAAAAATCCCATGATGTGGTAGGAAGACTTGCTTGAGATTGATGTAAATGCACATTATCTGAAATTAGAAAAGCATTATTATGAATGCTTTTTGAATACTATCTGTGATCACTTGAGCTGTTATGTTTGAGGTCATACTTTGTTAGAAACTGCGACTGATTTTGAAGTAGTAAAAAGGAGAGTCTTGGGTTGTTGTTTTTTTTGGTCTAATTTGGGGTTTTGATAGGTAAAATTCTAGAAGAATGTGTTTTAGGAAGAAACTTGAGATTTGGAGTCTGTTTTGAGTCATTTAAGACTTGTTTAGCCACTTAGTTGACAAAAATAAGGTTTGTAATATATGAAATATGTTTGATTATAATTTGGAGTAGTTGGTTTGATTATATGGACTAAATTATTGAGCAAGTGAGCAAATTGGTATTCCCTCTGAGTTAAAAACCTATTTTCAAATCAATTTTATGCCAAGAATAATAGTTTGATCATTTAGAAAGGTATTGAGTGCATCTAGATTAGGATCACAATATTTGCATATTCTGGTATGGCGCTCAACAGTAGCCCAGTGGTGTCCAAGCGGCAAAAAGCCGAGAGGTTTGATGCTCAGCTGGACAGAGGTGGCACTTTGGCGCCAACTTTGCATGAAGAATGACGCTCAACGGCATGTGCCGCTCAACGCCACGAGCCTTTGCCAAACTTCTCTTTTTGCAATTCTTCTTGCTTTTAGGGTTTTTCAATCTTTGATTTGGCACATAAGCTTCTTATAAATGATTTAGATACACTCTTTAATGTATGTTTGTTAAGATGTGTTGTATGGATGTTTACGTTGTTTATATTGGAATTTTAGTAAAGGTTAAATGGATATTGTATATATGAGTTTTTATTCAAAGTTGATATGAAATGATTTGTGAATGTGAAATAGTATATGACGCTATAAGGATTTCAAGAAGAAATCCTTTAAGATGGTTGTGTAAAGTGTATGTATTGATATAGGATGCTAATGATTATGAGTTATTCTGACGCTCTTGAATAACTGTCAATCTCAATAAGAGATTGATAACTATGTCGTGAAGACCAACAAAGGTTCCTTAGTTTGATGGTTATTTATTGGTCATACATGTTTAACGGATTAACCTCGGAGTGTGATAATTGGTGTGGATGAATTGCTGTTGCACCACCTCCGGGTGTAAGGCCCCTATAGTTCGACGTCAATACATGTATCCAGATGGTCAAGTCTATATTGCATAGTTGGATGTTTACGAAAATTGTTAGTTATTGATTATTAAATTATAAGTTGATGTCTTAAAATGATTATATCTGTATTCCTTGATAACATTAACTTACTCTTTTCTCTATGTTTTATGTTTACTTGTTTTCTTGTTTACAATTATCATATTTATGATTTTCTTGTTTGCAATGATCATATTTATGATGTGAGCAGATAAGGAACCATCTCTAGATCAACTTTTAGGTTGTAGTTCTGTATATGTATCTATATGAAATATATGTATATACTCTTTTGACAAACTTCTAAATGTACTTTAGTTCTTAAGTGTAAAAGAATTTATTATTCATATTTAACTATTATAGTTATATTTTAATAATTGTAACCGTTTGGTGTATACATTTTGCTTAACGAGTTTATTAAATATGTGATAAATTAATATTATCTAAAAATTGGAATGTTAAATATTAAAGTACTTTTCATTAATATTATCTAAACAAGTATCATTTGAACAAATGTATTTTTAAATAAAAATATCCAAACATAAATCAACTTATACTTAACTTACCTTTTACTAAGTTTAAGTTGAAAAAGTTAATTTGAACCAAAATTAACCTTTTCAACTTAAACCCAAATAGACATTTTAAGATATGAGGGAAAAAAGAAGAAAGGTGAAGCAGAAAAGAAAAGAGAGAATGAAGGGTAAAATTGTCAATTTATTCAATTCGCTTTTTAGGAAATAAAAGAGTAAACTGATCCACAAGTTAATAATAGAAATTAAATAAGAAAGTTGATCCATGAGTTGAAAATATAAATTTTGGACCAATATCAATTTTACATATATTTTATTTTTATCAGACGAAACTTTAGGATCAGTATCATAAATAAATGTAAATTTGAGAGTTAAGATAAAGTTACAAATTAGTTAAAATTTTGAAATTATAATCATAAAAATAGAACATTAAAATCAAAGCTCAGTAATTAAAAGAGAAAATTATAATGAATATTTCTGCGGAAGCAGGGAATCTTTTACAGAATCTGTTTGTTTTTATCTTATTTCTGGTTTTATCTGTTGTGGCAATTAAAAACCTGTTAAATACATGAAGATGATTAGCAAAGTTGAACACTTATATTATACTCACAAACAAAAACATATAAGATAAAAATGCAGCTTATGTTTTGATGAAACAAAACACACCAAACAATAAAGAATTCAACTGAGAAAATATGAGCAGACTTTCACCTAAAACTCAGGTATTGACTTGTTTGTTCTGTCCTATGTCCAAGGAGAAGTCACCAAGTGGAGGATTAAGCTTTCAACACAAGAATCCAATTTTTGTTTTGGAGGATCTTCCTAAGGTTTTCCTTGCTATCCTCATCATCTATCACTATGGAACAACTATGTCCTGTTTGGACATGTTTGTATTTGACAAGGATGCCTGTTTTGGCCAGCACTAAAATGTTGTACTCTACAAAGAGACAAATCTAGGTAGAGAGCACCCGGCAATTCAGAAACTGCATATTCCTTGCTGCACCTGAAGAATGACAAATGAGAGGTGACATTATCAACCCCTTTTCTTGTCCATTCTTCATTCTTGAGAAACTCTTCAAGACAATACTGATTTATAAAACCCCTCATTACAAACACTTCAGAGCTTTGCAACTAGCTGGGGAACAGTTTTTGAATTTTTGGTTTTGTTGCTCTTAGAGGCTATATTTTGGCCTCACCGAAAACACCAACTGTTGTTAATTTGAAGTTGGTGCTGTGACTGTTGATTTTCTGTCCAGGTTTCACCTTATGGACTCAGGTAATGATTTCTTTGTTTGTTTTCATGGCTAAAGAAAATGCTGCATTGAGAACACAAAACAATGTTTAAACTGTTCATATGCTTCACTTGGTTCTCCTAATGATGTGATAGTTAAATAGAGGTTTGAAAGTTTTAAGCATTTCAGAAGCAATGGAAAGAAATCCAGAGCATAACACTGTAAGAAGCGTAAAACTGAAGTGAAATTCTGATCTAAAAGAAAGAAATAAGTAACCAGGCTGTGTGGAATTAGGTGCATGATAAGTTGATCAATTACTCAATATGAGATAGATATCTAGGTATTATCATTACTGTTTACTTTTCCATATGAAAAATATACTTTTTCTCTTCAACTAACTTCTCTTTTACAGTCTGAGTTTGATGAAAGAGCAGAAATAATTACCCCATGAAGTTGATGACCTGTTTATAGTAAGAATTTTGCCTGTTCGTTTGCACTTTTTCTAATGAACAGTTTTCTTTAAACAAAAAGCATATACCACCCCCTTAATCTACTGGATGAGATCAGCTACTTGTGTCATACAAGCCCTTTAACTTGGTCAAGAAAAACCAAAGCTTTTTGAAAACAAGAAACATAGAATCACTATTATACTATTGTATCTGGACACTGATGCTTGTTTCTCACATTTACCTGCTGAGAGGAATGAACATCTTATATATTGTTTTTGGGGTCTTATGCTAATTCCAACTATTATGAATTGAACAGGTTCACCATGCCAGTGGTTGAGGGAGTTGAGATTGGAGTCTCAGGGATTAAATCCAATAAGCCTTCTTATTGACTGTGCCAAATGTGTTGCATCAGGAAGCATCAAGAATGCAGATATTGGCCTTGAGTACATATCTCAGATTTCATCTCCTGATGGTAATGCAGTGCAAAGAATGGTGAGTTATTTCAGTGAAGCACTTGGACACAGGATAATAAAACATCTGCCAGGTGTATACAAATCTATCAGCCCCTCAAAAACATCACTATCTTCAGACGATATCCTTGCTGAGAAATACTTCTATGAGTTGTGTCCCTTTTTGAAGTTTTCATACCTGATCACAAACCAAGCCATTGTGGAGGCAATGGAATGTGAAATGGTGGTTCACATTATTGATCTCCATTGTTGTGAGCCAGCTCAATGGATAGATCTTCTACTCACTTTCAAAAACCGTCGGGGACGTCCACCCCATCTGAAAATTACAGGCATTAATGAGTCGAAGGAAGTGTTGGATCAGGTGAACTTTCATGTGACATCTGAAGCTGGGAAATATGATTTTCCTTTACAGTTCTACCCAATTGTTAGCAAACTGGAAGATGTTGACTTTGAAAAGTTGCCTGTTAAGACTGGAGATGCTGTTGCAATAACTTCTGTTCTTCAGCTGCATTTGCTTCTTTCCACTGATGATGACGTTGCTGGAAGAATCTCACCAGCAGTGGCAGCATCCATGAATCTGCAGAGAACAGTGCATATGGGCCAAAGGACTTTTGCGGAGTGGCTTGAGAGAGATATGATCAATGCATATATCTTGAGTCCTGATTCTGCATTGTCACCTCTTTCCTTTGGTGCCTCGCCTAAGATGGGGAATCTTCTGAAGGCCATGCGAAAGCTCAATCCAAAACTGGTGGTGGTCACTGAACAAGAATCAAATTTGAATGGATCAAATTTGATGGAGAGAGTTGATAGAGCATTGTACTTTTACAGTGCATTGTTTGATTGCTTGGACTCTACTGTAATGAGAACATCAGTTGAGAGGCAAAAACTTGAGAGGACACTTTTTGGAGAGCAGATAAAAAATATCATTGCTTGTGAGGGAGTTGAGAGAAAGGAAAGACATGAGAAACTTGAAAAATGGATTCGAAGGCTTGAAATGGCTGGTTTTGTGAAAGTGCCATTGAGCTACAATGGGAGGATTGAAGCAAAGAATCTGTTGCAGAGATATAGTAGTAAATACAAATTTAGAGAAGAGAATGATTGTTTGTTTGTCTGCTGGAGCGATAGACCATTGTTTTCTGTATCTGCTTGGAGTTTTAGGAGATAAACGTTCATATATGTGCTGGATATAAAGGAACCCTTGCATTACCATGGATTTCAAGAGGTTTAAAATGAAGTAATCAACAAGACAAGAAGGTGGATGGGTTTTCATTTTCATCTTTCTTTCTTTTTGAAGTTTTTAATTGTTTCTGTATATAAAGGGTTTTATTGTTTTTGTTCTCTAGAGGAGCTGATGATTTGAAACAGCCAAACAACAAATCCATCTTGTATTCCTGTTGATGTTAATATCAATTCATTTCAGTAAAATATTCGCTTTTAATTCTCACCTGGGTGTTGATATGCCAACAAAAATTTGTTCATACCCTGAACTTGCTTTGTATCTCTTTCAGTAATATCAGCACACAGAAATAACATTAGCTAAAACTCGTTCTTATTCACAATAGCTGGAATTGGTTCCATTATCGATAAAAACTGAAAATATTTATGAGAAACTAGGCATAGTTTTGCTCAAGAAATATTGGAGTATGTATGTTACCTCAATGTCTTTGGCTGTGCCATGAAACATTGGATAGGATAAGACAGATTGGCAAAGAGAACTCTTGTACCTTAGCTGAAATAATCATGTTTTTTATTAATTTTTGTTTATTTAGACCATTTCCATTAAGGTTATAGTGCCAGCTAGACAATACGGATTTGTAATTAGTGTTTGAGTCCTTTGGTTTAAATGTAAAGCTACGCTACTCTTTGACATTAGATGGCATGAATGCATCATTTTAAAGGTGCCTTGTATCGGAACAAGTCCTCCAATTGAGGGCTAAAGGAGTTTTCACTCTCACATACGTTGTCAATGTTCAAATATCAAGTCCATTGAGACAATGTTCAGACATCAAGTCCAAAAACAATGCCAATGTTCCATATCACAATGTTTAGAAATCTGAGATCAAAGACAATTTAAATACAGTTTTTTCCTGCAATATTCGGAGATGACTTTTAAGGACAAAGTCATGATAAAAGTTTCAGGTTGACAATACTTCAGATGTGATAGATATTTTACATGGCAAGACATCTTACTCATCAACATCTCTTATGACTGTCAAATGCTTCAAAAATATCAATATAGTGCAATTCGTAGAACCTCACTTTTTGTTCCTATTCCATGTTTTGACCCTACTTGGTACCTAGATTTAACCAATTCACATATCCATAATCTCTTGCAATACTCATCATCTTCAGCATTGTTTTTAAAAGACTCTTACTTTTATTAGGTTACATTGCATATATTTTAGTAGAATTCCATGTCCATATAGGAAAATTACAAGATATTAAGCCTTGCTTTCTCCTTCCGTATATAGCATTGTTTTGACCTATAGTTGATGACTTTAGTTTTACATAAGAAGGTCGTGTATCTCAAAAGACAAGGCAACTTTGTTTGACTGCTGCTCCCTTGTGGTATATTATACAAAACCTATGTTTATCCTAAAGATAAAATTTAGACTTCTGACAAATGGTGCTAGAACATTTTTACATAAATCAACATAATATATTTCATCTACGTTTGGTCTCTTAGGAGTTGTCTCATTCTCGCTCCATAAACTAGGGAGTAATAATGACATCATGTTTGTCTCCTTTGCAAACAAACTTCTTCTGACAATGTCCTTATCTATGACTAGATAACCTTTTATATGCAGCCAAGCAATATTGGTTTGGAGGCTTTAATGACTAACCCGGCAAAATCGACTTTCACACACATCAAGACAAAGATGCAAGGAACCGTTTAGACATTGTTGGATTGTACTTGAATTGGACTTAGACACCTGATTTGTCCAACTAAATTCTTATCTTATTAGGTGAAGCAAACAATTATGGTCGAAATCAATGGTGACAAGACCAACTCTTTTCATTGTTCCTAACTTGATGCAGATGTCATTCATGACAAGAATTTTAACTTCTACTGGTTTACTTACCCCATAAAACCCAATACCAATTTCTCTATGAAGCTTTACTTGCACTTAGATGCTCTTGGAATGTTCATCTGTGTTATTCAATAGGATTGGCAATGTAGTGAGAACTAGAGAAGTTGCTTGGTGGTATACATTGTCTTTTGGGTGCCCAAGGACAAACTTATGGACACAGGTAATATACTATCTCTACAGAATAGAACATTTTACATATCCCCCATGTAACCTTGTTTTTCTAAGAATTTACAACATTTTACATAGTAATAATGTGTTGTGTTACAAAAAGTGCTAGAACAATTTGTCATTTGGCCTTGTATCTATCTTGTTCTTTCCAGTTGTCCTGATAAAGCTATCTCTGAATATATTAGATTCGCCATACCCGTGGCTCAAAGATATGAATGGGGAAGATAGGGATGAATACCTGGCCCGTATTCTTAACGCATGTGCAAAGTTTATTGAATCAGGAAGCATCATGAATGCAGATACTGGACTGGACTATATTGCTCATATTGCCTCCCCTTTTGGTGATGCAATGCAAAGGGTAGCCACCTATGTTAGTGAAGGTCTAGCTTTCCAAGTTCTGAAAAATTTGCAGGGAGTACCTAAAGCTGTCAATCTGTCAAAGACAATGTCAACCTCGGAAGAACAACTTGTTAAGAAGACATTCTATGACCTGTATCCATTTTTAAAGACTGCATACGTAATCACAAGTCATGCCATTGCTGAAGCTGTTGAAGGAGAAGAAGTGATCCATGTCATTGATCTCTGTGCATCTGATGCTGCTCAGTGGGTTTATCTTATGCATAGATTAAAAGAAAACCTGAAGAGCCCCTCACTTCTGAAAATCACAGGCATACATGAGAAGAAGGAAATTCTAGAGCAAGTGGACACTCAACTAAGAGTAGAAGCTAAATGTTTGAACTTCAAACTCGAATTCAATGCTATTGTAAGCACTTTGGAGAATGTTGACCTTGAAGAATTGCCTGTGCAGAAAGGAGAGCCTCTTGCAATCAGCTCAGTGCTTCAGCTGCACACTCTTCTGGCCACTGATGATGCAGTGGTCTGCAACAGGAGCTCGAAGGAAGAACCGATGCATCAAAGGACATTTGCTGAGATGCTTGGGAAACAAAAGACCAACCTCAGTTCTGAATCATCGTTGATACAACTTTCTCTGTGTGCCACTCCAACCAAGATGATGGACTTTCTAAAGGGCCTGTGGAAACTCCAACCTAGAGTGATGGTGGTTACTGAACAAGAATCCAGTGCCAATGGTTCTTTGACAGAAAGGGTTGACAAAGCATTGGACTTTTACGGTGCATTGTTCAACTGTTTGGAATCAACTGTTTCAACAACACTAGTACAGAGAAACATCATGGAAAGGACTCTACTGGGGCAAGAAATAAAGAACATTGTTGCAGGTGAAGGAGTTGAGAGAAAGGAAAGACATGAGAAACTTGAGACTTGGATCCCAAAGCTAGAAATGGCCGGGTTTGGGAAGAGACATATTAGCCATCATGGGATCATGCAAGCAAGAAAACAGTTGCATGATTATGGAAATGGATACAAGCTTTGTCCCGAGAATAATTCTTTGTTTGTCTGCTGGAATGATAAACCTCTCTTTTCTGTGTCAGCCTGGACAGTTCAGAAGATGAATAACATGGTTATGTAAGAAACTGTATTGCTGTGGAATGCACATCTGATAAGGCATAAACTATATTGGATTCAGTTATCTCTTACAAGATGGTATAATTTTAGTTTAATTCAACCCTTTAAAATCTGTTTATCAGTAATGTAAGAAAGACACGTTTTCTGTTTTACCCTACAGCTAGCATATTCCCTTTATTCCACCGCATATTACATTTATTGCTTTATTTGTTAGTTTGTTAGGATGGTTAAAGAATCATCTTTTGTATTTATTTTTGTATAAATTGAACATCTCTCAGTCCTTTACTGTTGTGTTGAATAATGAGGATTAAGGTTTACCCATCTAAATTCTTTGCCCACTTTCTATTATCTGTCATGGTATTGACACCCACTATTTCTTCCGCCTAGCTTTTTTATCCTCTTATTCAGTACTTGACAATGGCTTTCCTAAGCCAAAGCCCTACCCAGACACGGATCAGCTAATGAATCCGGCCAACCCGCTATACCTACATCCTGGTGAAAATCCAGCATTGGTGTTGGTTAGCCTCTTCTCACGGAGAACAATTTTCACCAATGGAAAAAAGACATGCTTGTTGCATTGAAAACCAAAAACAAAGAGAGGTTCATTGATGACACTCTTTCTTGTCTGCCTATCATAGATCCCTTCCACGAGGCTTGACGTCGCTCAATCGAATGGTGATGTCGTGGCTCACCCGCTCCATGACTCTTTCGATCAAGCAATCAGTGATGTGGATGGATACAACGTTAGAGATTTGGAAGGATCTCAAGAATCGATTTTCTCATGCTGATAAATTAAGGATCTTTGATCTTCAGGATCAGATTCTTGCATGTCATCAAGGTGATTGGAGTTCTATAGGTGTGTCCTGACTTGCACGTGCTCGACACAATGCGCTTGCGGTCTTCTTTCTAAACTTAATAAAGAACAAGAGGATGATTAATTCATTCGTTTTCTTCGTGGACTTAACGAGAGTTATGCATAAGTTTGTTCCCAGATCATGATCCTTGATCCTATGCCTTTGATTGTCAAAACTTTTTTTGTGGTTCTTCAGCAAAAATTCCTTGGCCTCAATCTCAAACCCTCTATTTTAGATTCTTTGGCGTTCACTGTTGTTTCTACTGATCCACTACGTTTTATCTCTTCCAACAGAATCAACTCCAATACGAGCAGGAATAATTCCAAGAATACCAAATTTTGTGAACAATACAAGAAAACCAATCACACTATTGAGACATGCTATTTCCGCATTGGTTTTCCTACTGGTTACAGAAAGGATAAGCCACACACCAAAGCTTCTGCCAGTTTGGTTGAAATAGATTCAGCTCCTCCTATACAGCACCTTGATTTGGATGGCAATCCTCCCAATGATCAGTTCACTTTCTCTAAGGACCAGTATCAAGCAACTTTGGCTTTGCTCCAACACACTAAGGATCATTCATCCTTAGTGAATCAAGCCTCTGTTCACAATTCAGGTACATCTACTTTTGTTCCTTGGATCCTTGACAATGATGCCACTGATCACATATGTCCAACCAAATCTTTCTTTCATACCCTTGATCCTATAAAACCCATAAACATCAAACTGCCTAATCACACTACTGTCATTGCTCAATTTTCAGGGAATATCCATATAGGTGATTTATTACTTACTAATGCTCTTTTCGTACTAGACTTTTCTATTCACCTAATATTTGTTCCTAAACTTGTTTCCACTATTGATTGTATGGCATTGTTTTGTGATTCTCATTGTTTTCTTTTCCAGAAGTCTTACTTCAAGATGATTGTAGCAGCTAGAAAGACTAATGGCTTGTACTGTCTTGAAGAATCACACGATTTGAGTTGTCATACAATTTTACAAACTTCAGTTATCAATCAATCAAATCCTTCGGTTGTGCATACAGTCCATACCAGTGCTTTATGGCATAATAGACTCGGACATGCTTCAAATTCCATTTTACATTTGTTGTCTTCTCAAAATACTGATATTATATACAAGGATTGTGCTCCATGTGAAACTTGTCATTTTGCCAAACATAAGAAATTACCCTTTCCAATTAGCACATCCAAGAATTCTCATTTCTTTGAATTGTTACATGCTCACATTTGGGGACCCTTACAAATTGTTTCAATTTATGGTCATAAATATTTTTTAACACTGGTTGATGACTTCGGTAGGTTCACCTGGGTCCATCTCTTAAAATCAAAAGCTGAGGTCAAAACTGTTCTTCCAAACTTCATCAATTTTATTGCAAATTAATTTAATATCAAACTTAAACGGTTAAGGTCTGACAATGGAAAAGAACTTTTCTTAACTGATTTCTTCTCTTCTAAAAGCATTTTTCATGAAACATCATGCATTGAATCACCTCAACAAAATGGAATCGTTAAGCGCAAACATCAAGACATTTTGAATGTAGCTCGCGCTTTACTTTTCCAATCTTATTTACCTTCTGTTTTCTGGTCATATGCAATCAAACATGTTGTTCATCTCATAAACAGGCTACCTACCCTATTTCTTAAAAATAAATCTCCTTATAAAATTGCTTTTGGAAAAATTCCTAACCTTAACACACTTAGAGTCTTTGGTTGTTTAGCTTTTGCAAACACCATCACTTCCGACAGAACCAAATTGGACAAAAGAGCTTATAAGTGTATTTTTCTTGGTTTCAAATCAAGGGTCAATGGTTATCTCTTATATGAGTCACACTTCCCATATTGGTCTCCTTCCAATGTCGTTTCTCATAACCACAACACTGGTATTGTTGCATCTCAATAATCATTTGATTCTTTGATTGCTTTTGATACACCTGGTTCACATTTTAATATTCGCCATGATTCTCATATTACTTTTGATCATGTTTGTACTAATAATGATTCTATTGTTATTGAACCAGTTATGCAATTCAATGATGATTCTAATGATTTTGTACATGTTGACCCACCTGCTAGAATTTCAACTAGACTTAGGAAACCACCTGCTTATTTGTCTGATTATGACTGTTCACCTCTTTCTTTTGCTAATACTTCCTACTGCACTCGTTATCCTTTACAATCATACTTGTCTTATTCCAATTGTTCTAACTCTCACACTACTTTTTGCATGTCTTTATCTGCCATCATTGAGCCTACCTCTTTCAAATAGGCTTGTCAACATGATCATTGGCAGCAGGCCATGCTTGTGGAAATTCAGGCCCTTGAGAGGAATCAAACTTGGTCATTGGTCTGATTGCCACCAAAGAAGAGGGTCGTTGGTTGCAAATGGGTCAACAAGACTAAATTTAATGTAGCTGGGTCTATAGAAAGATATAAGGCACGCCTTGTTGCCAAAGGATTCACACAAACCGAAGGCATGGATTTCTTTGAAACTTTTTTCCTTGTTGTGAAGATAACCATAGTCATATTTCTTCTCTCCATTGTCGTTTCTTGCAAATGGTTCTTACACCAGCTTGGCGTTGATAACGCTTTCTTGCATGGTGATTTAGATGAAGAAGTTTATATGAAACCTCCTCCGGGTTTGATCCTCCCAAAACCTAACTTGGTTTGCAAACTGCACAAGTCTCTCTATGGACTCAGACAAGCTTCTCGCCAATGGAATTCCAAGCTCACATCTGCTTTAATTTCCTGTGGTTTTTCTCAGAGCATTATTGATCATTCTTTATTCATCCGCAACTCTGCTACTTCTTTTATTACTCTGTTGGTCTATGTTGATGATATAGTGCTCACTGGTGATAACATGGATGATATTACTACTGTTAAGCAGTTTTTAAATCAGAAATTCATAATCAAATACTTGGGCAACCTCAAATATTTTCTTGGTTTTGAAGTTGCTAGGTCACAACAGGGCATTATTTTGAACCAACAAAAATATTGCTTAGAAATCCTAGCTGAATTTGGTCTCACTGGATGCAAGTCTACCCACTTTCCTTCCAACCCTAATGATAAGCTCAAAGATGATGATGGTGATCTTCTTCTAGATCGTACTTCCTATAGGAGATTAATTGGCAAATTGCAGTACCTTACAAATACCCATCCTGATATTTCTTTTGCTGTCCAACAAGTTAGTCAATTCATGTCTAAACCAAGATCCTCTCGTCTCAGTGTTGTATTCAGAATCCTGAAATATCTCAAAGGATGTCTTGGTTTAGGCCTTTTCTATCCTTCCACAAATCTTCACAGACTTCAGGCATTTTCTGATTCAAATTTGGCTACTTGTTGTATCTCTAGAAAATCCACCACTGGTTATTGTGTATTCTATGGTAATTGTCTTATCTCCTGGAAATCGAAGAAGCAATCCAACGTGTCTAGAAGCTCTACCGAAGCTTAATATAGAGCTTTAGCCTCTGTTGCCTGTGAATTACAATGGCTAAAGTATATTGTTGATGACTTATGTCTTCAAATACCACTTCCATTCCCTACATTTTGTGATAATCAATTTGTTGTTCAATTGGCTAAGAATCCATCATTCCATGAATGCACCATACATATTGAAGTGGATTGTCATTTCGTTCGTGCTAAGGTTCTTGATGGACTCATTATTCTTTCTCATGTTCCTTCAAAGCATCAATTGTCAGACATGTTCACTAAGCCGCTTTATCCTGGACCTTTCAGTATTAATTTATCCAAGATGGGCTTACTGAATATTCACCCCCCATCTTGAGGGAGGGTGTAAGAAAGACACGTTTTCTGTTTTACCCTATAGTTGGCATATTCCCTTTACCCTCACCGCATATTACATTTGCTGCTTTATTTGTTAGTTTGTTAGGATGATTATTTAACCTTTCTAGAATCATCTTTTGTATTTACTTTTATATAAATTGAATATCTCACAATCGTTTGTTGTTGGGTTGAATAATGAGGATTGAGTTTTACTCATACTAAATTCTTTTTGTACTTTCTATTCTCTATTAAATAAGATTTGAATCTACTTATAACTATAATAAGTTTATTTCATTTGGAATAGTAAACACAATGTCTAGGATATTGCCGAAAAGGTATATGTTCTTTTCTGTTATGCCATGAATCTAAAAATATAAAATTATTAAAAATTAAATTTTAAATATAATTCAATTCTATAAAACTAGTTTTAAAAGTCATTAGCTTTATCAAAAGATAGATTGACTTTTGTTAGAAGTATCGTATCAATTAAAAATATGATCAATTTATAATACATAAATAAATATAAACTTCATCTTTATAAGTCTTTAAAGTTAATTTTATAAGATTAGTTAAATTTAAAATTCAATTTTTTAATATAATATCATAACCATATATTATAGTCTATTGTTTCACCTATTATTCAGTTGCTATTACGATATCATAACCATGTATTATTTCATCTAAGGCTTAATAGCACTAATGGTCCTTATTTTCGTCACGTGTCATTTTGGTCCCCATATATTTTTTTTGTTCAATGTTATCCTAAAGAATGTAAACTTCGTTCAATTTGGTCCTTTTTGCAAACGCCGTTTAAATCGTTAACGGCAAACAGTCCAACTGTGCACAACAGTGTTGATGTGGTATTTAACTGCCCACATGGAGTCCTTCAGCCTCATTGAGGTGGATTTTGAAAGAAATGTGATATATTTAATGGGACCCAATTTTTGACAAGGGTGGAGAGTGAAATTAGGGTTAGGGTTTTTTACTTTACTTCAGTGAAAGCGAAAGTGAGGTTCGTGGTTAACCAATCTTGTTCCCAATCTTGGTGGTTGATGAGTCATGTCTCCTTTCCAATCTTCTTCTTGTTGTTGCAATAAATGGGTTCTCCTTTATTTCTCCCGACAAGTTAAAGTTTTTACTAACCCAAGTCTGTGAACAATGTCCAAGTTTCCTTTTTTTCCTTGTTGGTTCTCTTCAATTGTAAAGTTAGAGTTGTTGATGCTGTGATTGAAACCGTTGACAGGGTTTTGATAAAAAGGGTGTGTGAATGTGATTTTGGTCATTTTATATGAAAGTTTTTGGAGTCTCTGAGGCTATAATGATCACTGTCTTGCTTGAGTTTGTCTATGATTTTTTGGTCACTCTGTGATTTTTAGAATTTTCGTTTGCAGGTTTGTGGTGATTGCGGTGGCGACCTGAAGGTTTAGGTGTGGCGGTGCTAGGGTTAGATTTTTAGAAAGAAAGTAGGGTTTCGATTTTTGGTTGGGCTGAAAGTTGAAGAAGATGATGATGTGGCTCTATGTTTTGTAATGAATGAAGGTTGTTCAATCTTGTCCTCATTTCTGTTAATTATTTTCGAATGTGGTCTCTATGATGATGACTGATCTAGTCCACGTCAAAACATAAATGACAGTTCACTATCTAATTACACATGTGGAGATCTGACCGTTATCGATTTAGACAACGTTAGTAAAAAAATACTAAATTGAACACAAATTACGATCTTTAAGACCACATTGAACAAAAAAAATATGGGGACCAAAACAAACACACATAACAAAAATAGAGACTATTAATACTATTAAGCCTTCGTCTAATATTAAGTTGCTACATCACTTATTGTTAATATTTAGTCGAAGTATAAATTTCTATTAAATGCATTTTTAGGAAAATTCGTATGAAACACATCAAGTTTTAGCCAGATTGGTGCATGCTCCTTGGCAAATTCACGTAGTCAATCAGTACTTAGAGTTGATCGGTATTCAATCAATTGCAGGCAATGCGAATTTTTTGCAGATTCGGATGTTTAGTGTTCGTCCTTTTGATCTTAGCTATACAATGAGGGCGAAGTAAACCACATTGAATGGTCACATGCTTCTTGGATTGGATTCTTGTGAACAAGTTGTCTTATTCTCAGAAGTTCGAATAAAAGCAACTGCTATTTCTGAATAAGTGACGTTGCTCCAGTACTTAAACCAAAGAGTAGCTACAGTACAAGCAATAGAAAATAAAAAAAAAAAAAACAGTATAGAAGCATACAGAGGTGAAAGATGAAGCGAAAACCCCAGAAAAACTCTGGTACATGACACTAGCCATGGCGCACGGTGACGTTGTACTCCACCACAAAATGCTCAGGGGTAGAAATGTCATCGACACTGTTGGCTATAGCATAGCCAGTGGCGAACCTGAACACGCCGGTGCCACCGACGATGGGCATCTCTCTGTTCTGCTCCGCTATGGGGTTCCGGCCGAGCATGCTCAAGGAGCTTCCGGCGTAGTCCCCTTCCGTGAAAGCGAAATTGATGAGCATGTACATGCCCAGGTCGTTGAGAGAGGCGAGGCCAAAAAGGCCTTGGGCCCTCCCAACGGGCTTGGAGCTGAGATCCGGGCCTTCCGTCATGGGATCGTCCATGACGAAAGTGGAGCCGAAGCCGTTCGGGACGTTCTTGGGGGTGTCAACTATCTGTACGATGGAGGGGTTGTTGGCGTTTCGAAGATCATGATAAAAGAAGTGAAGATGGGTCTGTTTGTGCGAAGAACGGTGAGTTTCTGATGGAAGTTCGATGTGAGATTGCTGAGAAAAGGATGCCTGAATATGGGTTAGGAGTGTGGAGAACAGAGTGAGAGAGAGAAGGAACAAGAATCTAAGGGGAACAACCATTGTCGTCGTTAGCTCTGTAACATAACATGCTTCTGCTTTATAATGTCTTCACTTTTAATATATATTATCATAGAAGGAATGAATTATTGATTTCTGTTCATTTCTTACAATATAAATATACCACCTTTCGTTTTTTATTAATGATAATAATAATATATACCATTAGTAGATTGTTTGTACGTTCCTACTTTTTCTACCACTCATTTTATAGAAAGACATGGAGAATAACAAGAAAGCATATAAAACTGTACATACAAATAAATGGAAGAATTGTTACAAACAATAATAAATGTTAGAAATAAGGAAATAACTTACAGGTATATTGAATAGCTACATCGATATTATTCACTTACTTAATGAAGTCCTTTAAATAAATAAATAAATACAAATTATATTAAATGTTAGAAATTAGGAATCTATACTATTAGAAAAATGCTGTTTAATCTATATTTTGAAGTATTCTTTCTATCATCTGGATCACCCACCAGCACAATCATTGTCGATAAAGTCAAATAAATTTGTTTTTCCACCCTCTTTATAGAGCATACCATAACTAACAATGCATAATATTTGGTCTTGTGGTAGTCAAATAAATCAAACTTTCCACCATTTGCTTGTAGATAATGCTATCAACCTTTCTCCCGAAATATAATGAAGCATGATAAGATCAATTATATCAAATTCAATCATCGTAGAGTCTTTGAACTTATTAAACATGGCAACATCGTTCCCAATAAAAATAATTTCATAAATGTATAAGCGGGAAAAAGTCTCTTTAACAATTCTTTATTGACAATTTTTTGACAATACATATGTGACAGTTTGTGATTGGTCCATTTCAAATATTTTTATTCCCTTCAATGCTACCGCACCATTTTTTACTAAAAGACATTATCATATTTAGTAGGATTTAATAAGTACAACAAGAAGACACCTTAACCAACCTGTCTTACATTCTTACATAAACAATCAAGCATGACAATCATAACAACTTCTCCATCAACGCAAGCTAATCAAAAGTAATAACAACCATGCAGCTGCCTTACCTTGGGCTCGGACAACCACAAAAGAAATGAAAAGAAAAACTAAAATAAATAACATAGGAAATGGAAAAAGTAAACAGAACAGAAAACACTAAAATAAAATATTCAATACAGCGTGAACAAATTATAATGCATAAAATAAATAAGTAAATACATTCAATGCTTAATTATTTGGACCAATTAAGATACAACAGTTAAGCTATAAACTAAAGGCTCATTGCATTAAAGAAAGGAAAAAAAAATAAAATAAAAACAAAATAAGGGTGTTTCATCCTACACCTCCAAGCTTTCATCCTGCACCTCCAAAAATTACCATTTTAACCTTAATTAATATTATTTTAATATTTTCTCTTTCTTCATAAAGT
>NC_028355.1:26734916-26896173 GCF_000741045.1 Vigna radiata var. radiata | reverse complement strand
AACAAAATATATAATAAAATTAGTGGTTCCAATAATAACTATTATGATAAAATTTAATTTAATCCTAAAACTTGATAATGAAATTTGTTTGATTATAAAATGTAAATAAATAATTAAACATTAAAATTTTATCGAAAAGAATATATAATAACTTACAGAGTATAAAGCATTTGAATAATANAGTATAAACCATTAGAATAATATAGATAAATAATATATAATAACCCACGAGATATAGTATAAATTCTCAACTTAGCAGTTGGCGCAATATGCATAACAATGTTCTGCATGTTTGCCACGTTACTTGGTGGAACTTGCTGGCTCTTTTTACTGTGGCCAACAAGTTATATATAATTTATTGGTGATGCAACGAGCTCCTCCATAAAAGAGAGGGAAAAACGAAGATATATATACATGAATCCGTGAGAAAAAGAAGAAGTATATTATATCATAATGGCTATAGTGATGGAGAGGGATTCATTGATGACTGAAGCTGAAAATGCACCGGTTACTACACAAAGAAGGGTCAGAAATTATTTAGAAAATTCTCTGCCAAAGCCATTTAAGTATTAGTCCAAAACTGAAGTAAAGTTGTGGGATCATACGCCTGTAACCGAATACGGTGTATTGTAACCGAATACGTGTGTTGGAACCGAATACGGTTCACTTCGTCTTCTCCAACATCTTCTCCACCTTCGCAGCTCCTGTTCTTCATCAACCACTTCGTTCTTCTGCTCTTCAACCTCATCTTCTTTATCTACCACGAACCTGCAACCTAAAAAAACGAAGATTTTGTAATAAAATCGAATATATTAAGCTATGGTTGCAGTGTAATTTAATATTTATCCAGCGGCACACGACACTTTTTGGTTGGGATCCCTCCAAATCTCCTCTCTTCAGCTAGTGATTAAAAAAGTGCCAATCCCGCAATTCATCACAAATCCTTCCGTGCAAATCACTGCAACTGAACGCGTGATTCGTGATTCGTTTCAATTCATCGCGCTTCTGAATATGCGTGAATATTAGTTCACCCTGAAGTGAACATGGAAGCAGCGTGTAATATATGGAAAATAAATAAATAAACGTGACAGCATTTGCAAAGAAAAAAAAAAGCAAAAACAAGCTTTTTCATTTAACCATAGTCCAAGAAAATCCACATGTTTTCAACAGGAAAACGCTGCAGCCTCAAAAAAATAAAATTCCAAAGTGTGTGTCCCTGCTAGCCAAATTGCCGAGAGGAATATATCCCCTCTGAAAATCCTATTTCAGCCAAGCATCCTCTAAGTGAGTGACGGCTAATTCCTTCCTCTTCCCTTCCCAGGATCAAGTGCCTCCAAAATTAGGGTGGGTCCACCTAACCCTAGGATGCCATGTGTCTATTTTTACTATTGGGCTCAACCACAAATACCAAAAATTGGCCCACAATGTCAAAGTTTGTTTAAAAATTCTAAATTACTAAATTAAAATACAACTAATTCTAAAACGCTTATGGAAGAGTCTTGATTTATTTTGTCTTCATCCTAATGCTCCAAAATATGTCTCCAATATTTTCCCTGCAATTAATAATGCAAATAATTAGCTCAGAAAATTCAAATTAATTAAAATTAGAATTTTCGGTCAAATTAAGCATATTTAGAAAAAACGAAAAAATACCGGAAAATTAAGAACAATTCCCTGATTAATTCTAGCACAATAAACTAAGTAAAGTCAAGAAAATATTGACTCATCAAGACACCTTAATCAACCTATCTTACATTCTTACATAGGCAATCAAGCATGACAATCATAACAACTTCTCCGTCAACGCAAGCTAATCAAAAGTAATAACAACCATGCAGCTGCCTTACCTTGGGCTCGGACAACCACAAAAGAAATGAAAAAAAAAAACTAGCGTATACCATTAACAAGTTAGATTTCAATAAGTAGAAGGCAGCCAACTCGAGCAATTAACAAAATATATTATTGCAGCAATGCTACTAACAAACCATATAAAAAACAATACCTAAAGTCCTCACAACAAATTGAACCGGGTGCAATAATTTTGCTGCCATAACACACCAAACAACACCTAATACTCTCATAACAGGTTGGAATTCAATAACACAAGGACAGGTAATTTGAAGCACTTAAAAAAGTATCCTATTGTATCCACCATTGCTACCAAACACACTAAGCAGCGCATACAATTTTATCATCAGTTTAGATTCAGTCTATTTAAGACAACGAACATTCACAAAGTCAGAAAACCATCAGCCATCGGAGACACATACTAAAACGGACCTAAACTGAACATTTTGGACCCCAAGTTATCTCCTTAATCTGGATAGAATATATATTACAGTAGAGGCCTAAAACATTAACATATTGAATCATTTTCTTTTGAGTAAAACTGGACATTTAACAATGCAAAAACAACAAGGAAGAACTACAAGATTTTCGACTCCATTTTCATTCCTTAGCTTGAGTCTCGATTAAACAATTTACAAGTTCACCGACAAGTAACTTGTAAACCAATTTGCTCGCTTCAGGCCCACCAAAACCTTTAAACGACAAAAAGTAAGCACATGAACAAGTATTACATTTCGCATGATTGACCTCATCCAGAAGTTATTTAAAAGTACAAAACCACAGTACATTGCTCATTTAAGTCAAGAAAAATATATCACAAAGGCAAACCAAATTGATACCTAGAATATTCACAGAGATCTGATATAAGGGTAGATGATTACAAACTTAAAGCTCTTACATGATCATCCTAGTTGCAGGTGTGCACTCTTACAAGCATTGCCTCAAATTAAAAGAACCAGCAGATGCATTCAATTTTCAGTTTAAGCATGACAGGTGAATGATTTGCGGTTCCCTTCAGTAACTACTCGAGTCTGGGCCACAGTTGCTGAAGCTGGTAAGAGTAAGTTTCCTGCCACCAAAATGCTTCCACTTCATGTCCGCCCCAATAAAATTTGAGTTTCCAGATTCCTTCTATCTATGAAGAATTTGAGCTTTCCCCCCTTTTAAATGATTCTACGTTTCCTGAAATTTCCATTTCCAACAAATATGTATGAGTTCTAAACTTTCATAAAATAAACAACCATAAAACATTGGATTAGAAGAAACTCATTAGGTAAACTAAGAAACAATCAGAACATAAAAACTAAGCAATAGTGGAGAAATTCTTCGGGTAAGCTAGTTGGCAAAAAGTACACGACAAGTGCATTTTATACATACCGTTCTAATTGATCCAAATACCAAACAAATTAGCAAGACAGATTCTTCATAGACTTACACAGTCAAGCAGCCGCCACAAAAAGCAATTAACAAAAAGAAAAAACAAAAACTGAAGTCAAACAAACCGTAAAGAACCCTTGACTTCGCAACTTCAAGAGAAAACTAAACAAGAAAATTGGCCGAGGGTTCCAAAAACGAGGCGGAGGAGGTTTCTAAAAGGGTCGCGGGACTTGTCGGAGGCGGTGGAAGAGGAGGAAGAGTCGTTGTCGGAGATGACGCGGTCGACGCGGACGATGACGTTTTCGACCTGAGGTACGAGGGAGTGGAAGCGGCGAGAAATGACGCAGCAGCGGCCTAGGGCTTTGACGTCGCCGATCTTGTTGAAGACGAGGTGGAGGAGGGAGTTCGAGAGACTATCGAAGTGGTCGATTTGGGATGGGAGGAAGGGTTGGCGTTCTCTCTTTTGCAGCTTCGGTTCTCTTTCCTTCCATCAGATTCAAATTCTGAAAAATGCGAATTAACCTCCAAAAATTGAAACCCTTTTCAATTTTTTTTCCACATCATTTTTATTTTTTAAAATTATTTTCCATGTGGACCACTCACATTTAGACACGTGTTCCGTGTCTAAATGTTGTCTGAATTTGTTGTTCATATATCATTGGTTAAATATGTCTTTTGGTCCTCATATTTGTACTCAATTCTCAAATAGGTCCTCATGTTTTTTTTTGTCCCAATTCAGTCCAAATATTTGTTAAATTGAAACAATTAGACCCTCCCCGTTAATTTTGAACTAACACCGTTTGCAAATGATTACGTGGATATAAACATTAATAAATTATTTATATTCATTCAATTACGTGGCAATTAAACCTTCTTCTTCCTTTCCTTCGTTAATCCGTTAAGGCCTTGAGTACAATAAAACCATGAACACTCTTTCTGCTTTTAATCCACTCCAAAAACCTTTCCCTCTTTCCCTCTGCTTTCAAGCTGCTCACCAGAGAAACATAACAGAAAAAGGAAAACACCAGAACCACCCCATTACAACCTCCACCCCAACTCACGCATCACACCATCATCATCTTCAACTTGCTCTGNACAAAGCCACAGAAACAAAATCCAATCACAAAGAAGAAANACCAATTTCCAGCACCCAACACACACTTATCATTCCCAATCTCAATCCACAAAACATCAAACAATAGAAGAAACTAGTCAATAAGTCAATAAGTGGCATTCAAAAATGAGAAGAGGGGAAAACGGGTTTAGTTTCCCGACACAACATAGTCATCGTTTTCCAATTCCAGAGCTGCATTTAAAAAAAAATGAGGAGAAGAGGACCCAATGCAAGTCGTGATCGAGGAAGAAGATAACCCCTCTGGTGGCCGACTTTGTTAACGGTGGAGGACATCGATGCGATGTCCAGCGACGAACCTCGTCGCGACCCGTGGCGCTGGTGGTGCCCTGGTTCGAGGCAGCCAAGTGAAAGGGAGCACGCGTTCCAGTGAGTTCGTCTTCCTCTCGCGCGAACAGAGAGAGAGGGCGAGGACACCACAGCCGGCGGTGGTTCCGGTGGAATGCGGTGTCGTCGGCGACACTGAGGCTGAAGAAGGTGTGGCGCGACGGTTGGATGCGAGGGAGTGGCGACGGCGAGCAGTTCCGTCGTGGTGGCTTCAGGGGATGACCAGCGATCTGAGAGTGACGCCGGTGACGCTAGGGCTGGTCGGACGGTCATGGTGGCTGGCTGGATCGGAGTGGCGGCGTGCGTGCAGTGGAGGTCAGCCCTCCTCTAGGTTTTGTCGAGGGAGAGTCTCTCTTGGGGCTGAGAGAAATGGTAGAAGGAAAAGGATGGGGGGACTAGGCAGAACCCCTGATTTCTGAAATTGGGTGGGATGCTTGGGCTGCCAGACCTGAGCTAGGGATTTAGGTAGTATACGTGTCACTTAAATCATTTTTTTTAAAATAAAAATTCCACATAAAGAAATCACTTAAAATAAATAATTAATATTCATTACACATCAGCATAATCCTAACGGCGTTACTGTTAAATTAACGGAAATGACTTTTTTACTTCAAATTAACAAATATTAGGATGTAATTGAGACAAAAAAAAAACATGAGGACCTATTTGAGAATTGAGTACAAATATGAGGATCAAAAGACATATTTAACTTATATAATTTTCCTATTTAAAACGTCCCGCATGGCATCTGAAATTTTGCCATGCGTATATATAATGTTATTTATTTATTTTTATACTCTAACGGCTGTCTCTCTAATATTTTCCTTTGTTGAGAAGGCATATTGCTGCATCATGCAGCAGCATCGGGAAATGGAGAGAAATAATCATGCACTACAATGGAGATACAATGGAGATGAAACCCTATAATCCTTTGGAACTGAGTACTGATATGTTCACACGTCTAGATGACATACACATTCAAATGACACAGTATTTTTCAATTTTTTCTTTCTAAAATTAACCTTTTTAATATATATATATATATATATATATATATATATATATATTTAATTTTATTTATTCAACAATAATCATTAATTAATTAAGTATATATTTTTTTAAAATTCAAGTTATTAAAATAAAATTATTAGTAAAAGAAACATTAATTATGAAAAAATTTGTTTAAAATTTGATTTTAAATATTTTTACTTAGACTTATGAATATGAAATTCTTTTATAAGGATTAACTTTTTAAAATTAATATTTTGATCCGATTCATTTAAATTTGTTTTTTAAGAAAATCAAATTTACTTACATTATAATATTTTATTGAATAATTTAATTTGAATTACACTTACAAATTTTATCTAAATTTATATTTTGAAGATTTATTTTTAATTATTTTTATTTAAAATTTAAAAAATAAAGTATAAAAGTCTTATAAATATCCAATACATATAAAAAATATGTAATCGAAACACAACTACTTCTTCTTCTTTTTTTAACAAAACACATAATAAGTATAAACTATAAAAATCCTAACTCAAATCAATGTTATCCAACTTTAATACTACAAAGTTTTTATCCATAGTGTATTCTTGTAATTTTACCATGTGTATATAATTATTATAATATGTTAAATATATTAAATACACGTTTAACAACTCATCTCACTACTAATGCATCCACTCATGTGGTGACATATGTCGCCATTTCTCTTTTTCTCTCCCACCAAGGGAGTCTTTCTTTTCCCATATTTTAACAACTTTTTTTAACAACTTTTTGACAATAGGACACGTATCATCATTTTATTAGTTGATTTGAATTTATTCTAAAAAAATATTTAAAATGAACCAATCACAAACTGCCACGTATGTGTTGTCAAAAAATTGTCAATAAAAAATTGTTAAAGAAACCTTTTTTCCTCTACTAAATAATAGCAGAACCCATAATTTGTTTTTACATCAAAATGACATAGATTCAAAACTTCACAAAGATTTCTTTCTCGACACAACGGGGCCATTTTGATCTGGATGGATAGAACAATTATTAGGGTAAACTTAAATGTGGAAATATTTATCAAAGATTTTATTAATAGTGATATGGTTTATAAGTGGTAAAATGGGTAAACTTAAATGTGAGAATATTTAATATTTTTTTTATTAATAGCAATAAACTCATATCAATAAAGATTATTATTGTTTGCTTATACATTTATGAAATTATTTTTATTGGGAACGATGTTGCCATGTTTAATAAGTTCAAAGACTCTAAGATGATTGAATTTGATATAATTGATCTTATCATGCTTCATTATATTTCGGGAGAAAGGTTGATAGCATTATCTACAAGCAAATGGTGGAAAGTTTGATTTATTTGACTACCACAAGACCAAATATTATGCATTGTTAGTTATGGTATGCTATAAAGAGGGTGGAAAAACAAATTTATTTGACTTTATCGACAATGATTGTGCTGGTGATCCAGATGATAGAAAGAATACTTCAAAATATGCATTTGTGTTGGGCTCAAGGTTGTTTCATGGTCATAAAAAAACAACCAATTGAAACAAAGTTTATCTTTGCAACAACATGTGCTTATAAGTTGTTTGGTTGTAGAAAATAACTGAATAATAACTACACATGTTACAACAAGGGCCAACAACAATTTAGTATGACAATAATTCAACTATGAAATTTCCAAAAATTATGTGCTACACGAACAAAGCAAACATATAAATGTAAAATATCATTATTTGAGAGACGTCACAAATCATGAAGTTATTGATTTGATTTACTATAAAAGTGAAGACCAAATTGCTCATATTTTTAATAAATATCTAAAGATAATGTTTTTTCAAAAATTAAGAAGGTTGTTTGGTGTGCCTACATCTTTTGGAAGATCCATTTATTTAAAACTATCATCTTTTAAACAGAATATTTACAAATATTTTGGTTTAAGGGAGAATTTGTTAAGGCTTTGCATATGTGTGTAAAGAGTTACGGAAGTTAAAAGTCCAATTTCTAACAAATATTTTGTTATTACTCTTATAATTTTATTTTCTGTTGGTAGTAGCACTAGTGTAAAAACGTTGTTTAACGTCACCTCTTAGACGTTGGTTAAGGATAAGCGCGACATATATTAATGACCAATGACATTTCCATAAATAAGTTGGCAATATAGGCGTCTGTTAGGTCGATGCTCGACGTCTATAGAATTTTAGACGTCGCCCACTCCAAGCCGACATTTATATTTCTGACTGTTAGATGAAAAGTCATTTCCTTCAGCCTTTAAGACGTCGGTTAGTTTGGGGCCCCTACGTCTATATGGTAGAATTAATGTTGTTCACCTACCTAACAAACATATAGACGTCTGGCTTCTGCTAACTGATGCCTATATGTCTGTCAAGCATAAAAATAGTCACTCTTTTCAGCCTTATAGACGTCGGATCCCGCCATATTAACGGGGCCCGACGTCTATATGGCGAAAATTAATGCTATTCACCAACCTGTAAGACATATAGACGTCGAGCTCAATCCAACTGACGCCTATATGTTTGCCAGGTAGGTGAATAGTCACTCAATTAAGCCCTATAGACGTCGGATCCCGCCACGTCGATGTCTATATACAATTCTAGACATCGGTTGCCTCAGGTGTCGACGTCTATAATCCTACCAGGTGTGTGAAAAGTCATTCGTTTCCGCCCATGAGACGTCTCTTCCCGCCAAGACGACGTCTATATACAACATAAATATTAATTTTTAAATCGAATGGACGTCACATTAGTCAGGCGTCTGACGTATTTGCTATTTTAGACGTCGGTTCTGTGCACAACAGACGTCTAACTTCTTGTTAAATAACACTACGAACCAGCGATTTTCGAACCAACACTTTGATCGTCTTTGCCTTTTCTCTCTGGTGCTCTGCATATCCAAGTAAGTTTTCCTCTCCTTTTAACTATTTAAAGTTGTTTTTACTCTGATTAAAATAATCTTTGATGTATTATCTCTCATTTGAACCGATTAAAATGAGTTTTCGTTGTGTTTTGGTGTGGTTTTTTTGTTGTGTCTTTGTGTAGCGTAGTGCACCTTCTCCCTTTGCCGGTTTCCTCGTAAGGAAAACTTGCGTTTTTTGGATTTCTCACGGCATTTCAATCCAAGGACGAACTTGGATTGTTGCCTATGTCCATTTCGACCGCCAACGAGAAAGTATACGGTGATAATGGTGTATTCTCACCGTATTATTTTCCATTCAACGACCCAAGTTCGTCTTAGGGTTGAAATGTCATGAGAAGTCCAAAAGACGCAACTTTTTCTTACGAAGAAACTAGCAAAGGAAGGAGGTGTTACTACGCTACCCCAAGACACGACAAAAACCGCACCAAAACACAACGATCACTTCATAGACATCGGTTAGCTCAATGACTGATGTTTATGTAGACATCGTTCTTTGAACGGAACTAACGTCTATATAGATGTCGCACCTGCGAAAACCGACGTCCTATTAACGTCACCCGTATAGACGTCAGTTTTGGTGGTGATGTTAAAAACACAAAATAACCGACGTTAAACAGCATTTTTCCACTAGTATAGATTCCTAATTTCTAACATTTAATATAATTTGTATTTATTTATTTATTTAGAGGACTTCATTAAGTAAGTGAATAATATCGATGTAGCTATTCAATATACCTCTAAGTTATTTCCTTATTTCTAACATTTATTATTGTTTGTAACAATTCTTCCATTTATTTGTATGTACAGTTTTATATGCTTTCTTGTTATTCTCCATGTCTTTCTATAAAATGAGTGGTAAAAAAAGTAGGAACGTACAAATAATCTACTAATGGTATATATTATTATTATTATTAATGAAAAACGAAAGGTGGTATATTTATATTGTAAGAAATGAACAGAAATCAATGAGAAAGCAAAAGGTTGGCAGATTTTTCTAAAGACTCTTTCTTTTTTTTCTACATTATTTCAAATAAGTTTGCCTCTTCACGTGAAGATAAATCAAAAGTTTTGTCTTTTCAAAAGATAAATGATGATGTCTATAGGTCTGTCACATAATCATTAATGCTATGTAAGAATACCAAGCGACAAAAAATAAAGTTTCTAATTTAAGTTTTATAACACTCTTTTCTGTTTTAGCATGGACAGTTGAGAAGATGAATAACATGGTTATTTAAGAAAGTATATTGATGTGGAATGCACATCTGATATAAGGCATAAACTATATTGGATTCAGTTATCTCTTACAAGATGGTAATTTTTAGTTTAATTCAACCCTTTAAAGTCTGTTTATTAGTAAGATTTGAATCTACTCGTAACTATAAGTTTATTTCATTTGGAATTTAGTAAACACGATGTGTATAGGATATTGCGGAAAAGGTACGAGTTCTTTTCTGTTACGTGAAGAATCTTATAAAAGAAAGAATTATTAAAAATTAGACTTTAAACATACTAAAATTATTAGCTTTATTTTTATTGATGGCTTTCCAATACACCTGCAGATAATTTCTTTTGAATAAAATAGGCGTATGAAACATCAAGTTTTAGGCAGATTGGTGCATGCTCTCCTTGGCAAATTCACGTAGTCAATAAGTACTTAGAATTGATCAGTATTCAATGAATTGCAGGCAATGTGAATTTTTTGCAGATTTGGATGTTTAGTGTTCGTCCTTTTGATCTTAGCTATACAATGAAATCCAGCACTCTGCAATTAGAGGTATATTATTCAAGACCTGAAATTTTACTAGAGGCAATTCTAACTAAGTTTATAAATAGGTTAGAGGAATTTATTCATTATATTATAAATTTAATCTGTCTAAACTCTATTGTTTGTAAACTATATTTAACAGCTTTTTGTTCAAAAGTGAATCCAAAAAGGTCAGAAGTTCGAATAAGCAACTGATATTTCTGAATAAGTGATGTTGCTCCAGTACCTGAAACAAAGAGAAGCTACAGAACAAGCAATAGAAAATAAAAAAACAGTAGATGAAACGTAGAAGCATGCAGAGGTGAAAGATGAAGCGAAAACCCCAGAAAAACTCTGGTACATGACACTAGCCATGGCGCACGGTGACATTGTACTCCATCACAAAATGCTCAGGGGAAGAAATGTCATACATACTGTTGGCTATAGCATAGCCAGTGGCGAACCTGAACACGCCGGTGCCACCGACGATGGGCATCTCTCTGTTCTGCTCCGCTACGGGGTTCCGGCCGACCATGCTCAGGGAGCTTCCGGCGTAGTCCCCTTCCGTGAAAGCGAAATTGATGAGCATGTACATGCCCAGGTCGTTGAGAGAGGCGAGGCCAAAAAGGCCTTGGGCCCTCCCAACGGGCTTGGAGCTGAGATCCGGGCCTTCCGTCATGGGATCGTCCATGACGAAAGTGGAGCCGAAGCGGTTGGGGACGTTCTTGGGGGTGTCCACGATCTTCACGATGGTGGAGGGGTTGTTGGCGATTCGAAGATCATGGTAGAAGAAGTGAAGGTGGGTCTGTTTCTGCGAAGAACGGTGAGTTTCTGATGGAAGATCGATGTGGGATTGCTGAGAAAACGATGCCTGAAGATGGGTTGGGAGTGTAGAGAACAGAGTGAGAAAGAGAAGGAATAAGAATCTAAGAGGAACACCCATTGTCGATAGCTCTTCCACTGCATTCCACTGCATGGTTGTGCTTATATAAGGGGTAACGATACATTCTCATCACAAATTCTTTTACACGTGAAGAGAGAGAGAAGGAACAAGAATCTAAGAGGAACACCCATTGTCGTTAGCTCTTCCACTCCATGGTTGTGCTTATATAATGGGTAACATACATTCTCACCACAAATTTTTTTACACAGAGTGAGAGAGAGAAGGAACAAGAATCTAAAAGGAACACCCATTGTCGGTAGCTCTTCCACTGCATGGTTGTCACAAATGTTTTTACACCACCCCGTGTTAAATTCTGAGTGGTCCACTCGTTTAATAAAAAAAAAAAAGTTGAATGACGTGGATTATGAACTGGGAGGGATACGAAGAGTGCTTTTCATTTTCCGAAAACCTTAAAGAGAGAAGCTCCCCACCCTCGTCATGAACCGTCGTTTTCACCGTCAGTTGCTCCAAAAGTGCATCGTTTAATGGTTATCAGAGGACATTATGTCATTGTGCCACCAATTGGAACTCGAGTGAAGTAATCCCTAGAGCTCGCGTGTCTTCATAGCGTTTAGCAGAAGCACGCTGTCGTTTGTCGATCAACGGACCACGTACCGACGTAGGTCCACCGTTTGAAACTGTCCAGGCACCATTTGGAAAACTGCTATTCCATCGTTTTTTTATTTTTATTTTGTTGACAAATTCACATTTTAGTATTGCAAACTTTTCTTCCTTAATGCCTCTTAGATTGTGGTTTTGACTAAATTTTGTCTTTGCTAATATGTTTACAAATAGTATTTTGATGTGAAAAGCTAAACAATTTTCATTTTCTGGGGGAGATATAGATGTGGGCATGTTGTTTTTTCATCACTGTCATAAAATTGCAGATTTATTTTATAAAGGGTAATGATACTTTGACATCTAAATTTGACAAATTTGTGACACCAGACACGTGTCATATGCTAATTGGTTTATGTGTTTTATGTTTTAAAAAATTAAAAATGAGGTGGATAATGAACGTTGCAGTGGTTTTGAAAGGTGGGATTTATTTGGACTCATTTCAAAAAAGAGAACCTTATTTGTGCCAAAGCCTTCTTGAGAACACGTTCTCTTTCCCATCCACTGATAAGCTTCCATCTCCCCACAAGGGTCACCAGTGTTGACGGTTTTTTAAGGTTGTCGAAGTGTCGTTGTTAACCGAAACTGCATATACACGTCTCCGTTCCGCCGTTTGAAGCCAACTTATCCTGAAACCGTCATTGGAGGTGTTTTTTAAAGCTTTTTTCCGTTTGTTTCGGTAAAGCATTGTTTTCGTTCGGTGGGTTTTAGTTTTTTTAAAACAATTTGGGCATTTAGGGTTTGTTTAATTCTTTGGTTGTTTCTCGTGGTATGGTTAATTGTGTTTTGAATTTTTGTTGAACATTTTCATACTTATGTTGTTTTTGGGTGCAAAGTTTGAATTTTTTTTTTTTTGTTAATGATTATAGTTGGGTTATTTTGACTTAGGTTTTCTATTATGTTTCATTTGACATAGGAAAAAATACACATTTATTTTCACCAAGGATGCTTTACCATGCACAAAACATACATCCTTAGTCAAAGAATGAACTTCAAAAACAAGAAATGCAGGTTCAGTACAACACTGATATCATAGTTCAAATAAGTGGGGAGTTTAGTTATGACTTCTGCACATAAAGGTAGACTTTGTTCTGAATACATGTTTCCTATAAAAAAAAATGGGTTAAATATGTTTTTGGTCCTTAAACTTTCAATGAAAATTAGAATTAGTACCTCTTCAAAACTTTGGCCTAATTTAGTCCTCCAACTTTATAAATGTATGAATTTAGTCCTTTTAACTAAATTTTGTTAGGTTTATTTGATGTTTCAAGCATGTTTCATGATAACATTTGGGTTGTTCACACTGTATGACACATTTTTGCTTCAATGTTAACTGGAAAACGCATTTGAAACACCAAATATAGTTAACAAATTTTGGTTAAAAGGACTAAATTCATACATTTCTAAAGTTCGGGAACTAAATTAGGCCAAAGTTTTGAAGAGTGACTAATTCCGATTTTCATTGAAAGTTAAGGGACCAAAAACATATTTAACCCATTTTGCTAAAGCTGATCTGCGAGAACGGCGCTGATATGCGAGTTTTTCTTCCTGCAACTTTGCTAAAGTTGCAGCCTCATTAAATGAAATGAGTTGCAATGCTTGCACCTCTCAACGGATGTCGGGTGTCAGGCTAGAAATAAAGCAGCTTAAGAGGAAGGACGAAGCCAAACTGACAATACGATTGGCTAAACGCTCAAACTCAGTCAGATAGTCATTGACCGTACTGGACTGTGTGAGTTTGAAAAGGACGCCTCAAGGGTCATCGTAGTACGTTGGGGCAAAGCGCGTTTCCAACGCTTATAACAGATCTGACCAGGATGTAACCATTCCGTTGAGGTGCATCCACTAGTACCAACAAAGGGCGGGACCGTCCATATAAAAGGATGCAATCTGGGTGCGGTCGGCATCTAGAGTATCGTAGTAGTCAAAGAACTGAGAGATTTTGAAAATTCACCCTAAAATGTCCGTACCATCGAAACATGGAACATCGAGCTTTACGGGAGGGCTATGTGTGTGATAAGGTCGAGGGGAGGTGCGATTTGGGGAAGTACAGGAAGAAGATTCTAGGGTTGACATTTGAGATATTAGGTGGTCAAGTTGGGTTTTGAGGGCATCATGGTTGGCCATAAGAACTGACTGGTTTATGGTAAGTTTAAGAATGGCTTCCTCCATTTTATCAGAGGAGGTCTTAGAACGAGTGCTCATTTCAGACATTGAAAGGATCAATGAAAGCACCAAATTGATAAGGAAAACAACTACCTTTATTCAAGGACAAGACAACCTATTATAGAGATAAGGGGAGAGAAATAATTTTTTCCAACTACTTTTCTCATTCATTTAACTGAAATAAATACAAATAAATACGAAATAGAAACTAACAAAGGAATATTTCTCTAACAGAACCTATAATCAAGTGACACCTCATAAAAATATCTTTATAATATGATTTTGTCAAATGCATTTCTTAAAGGTAATAATCCAAAAAATATTGTGATTTTTTACTCTCCTTTTAGTCCGAATGGTGCCACTTATATGAATATCGACCATATTGCTAAGTTGCAAGGCTGGATTGCTTTTGCTAACATGACACCACTTGTTTTTTAATATTTTTCATTTCTTTATTACCCATGTATCTTGCGAGGCAACACAAAAGCTAAAAGGAGACAATTTGTTTTCTTTTAAAATATTAATAATCAAATTATATTTTTCATTGATATCTTATTAAAAATATAATGGTATTTATTATCATAATGGAAATTTAATATGAGAGACACTTTTCATGACTAAAACGTTTGAGATGACACGTGACTTAAACTTGTATTTTAATCTTGAAAACTGTGTATATAAATTACAGTATTGTCGTTGATTTAACTTTGATATATGTTATCATATATTAATTAATTTGTATGGAAGGAATAAATTATATTTTAAAGTATAAAGAGATACATAGATTTATTTTGAAAAATATAAAACTATTTATTAGCGTATAGAGAATTGATTGCTTTTTCTTATATTTTAAACGTGCACCGCGCTCTGCCTCCGCCCCGCCAGCGTGGCGTCTGTAATTTTGCAGTACTCGTTTGCCATGCGTATATATAATATAATATAATATATATATATATATATATATATATATATATATATATATATATATATATATATTTATTTATTTATTTATTTTTACACTCTCACGACTATCTCCTCCCAGGTTATAAACGCACTGCATTAAAATTCAAAGTGAATTAAATCTGTGTTAAAATATAATACAATTAAATATATGAGTAGTATAAACATTTATAAGAAATCATATCAAACATTTATGGACATTTTTCAAAAATTAATATTAAATTCGGATATAATAAATTTTACTAAAATTAATAACTTTTTTCTTACCTTCTTTCTAGATGGAAAACAAAATAAATATGAAGAATTTGTGAAAATAAATATAAATTTATAGGTTAAGTATATTTTTGTCATTAAATTATCATGTAATTTTATTTTTCATTTCAATTTCGAAACTTTGGTTCATTTTTATTCTTCTTAATTTTTAAAAAGTCTTAGATATAATAATACCTTGCGATCAATGATATTAGTCTTTTTTTAACGTGGTTAATACTGTGTCATATAACTTCAGAAAAATAATAACACGTGGCTGTCACATATTTTAATTTTAATTTTTGAATTAAAATTAACTTATGAGGTGAGGAGAAGAATGGTCACGTTTGTAACATTCTATTTTAGAATGTCACGAGTAAATTTTATTTTTTTTAACATATGACTTAAAAGATTCATATAAATTTTAGACTAAGGAATGAAATAATAGTCCATTAAAATTTAAATAAGACTTTTATTACAAGTGGTAATTTCTAATTCAACTTTCAAAAACAAATAATCCGAGTTAACTGAAAATGTTCAAAAATAAAATAAAAAATCTCTTTTCCAGTTTCTCTCCAATTTCTTGCCGCTTTAATCATCAACTGGAATATTTGTATTAACGTCTGCTCTCGTATAACAATAAGGGTAAACTATCATATTCAATGTCAAATAAAACACCAACTCATCAATTGTTAGTCACAAAGTAATATTGTTAACATGCACATTCAATCAAGTATACCACAACCGAATAAATCCAAGAAGACACATGTTGTCCCTTTGTATTCTACCATATGAAACCTGCTCACCAAAATAGGACACTTGTTTACCAAAACAGGATAGTTCGAGTCATCTTCCATCGCAACTTTAGATCTATCTCTCCTGCTCCTCAAGACTTATGAGTAAGAAAGTATGCTACTTTCGCAACGGCACTATACTCAGCTCGACTAGAAACCTACGGCGAGACATCTCATCCTTTCTACCCCTTGAAAGAGGAAAGAGTGATACTTGAACCTTGTCTCTTCTACCGTCTCTTATAGAGAAAGAGACCTACCTTTCTACCCTCTCGCAAGAGGAAAGGTACTACATCGTTTTCTTTTTTTTTTTTTACACCGATACGATGAATGTACATATTTCAAATATATCAATACTTGTGATACTGCTCAAATATTAATATCACACATTTTTAATCACCCTAAACATGCATTTGTGCCAAACCCATAGTATTTTATCATAGCCAAAAACATATAAAAAAATAAACAATATTTGCTGTACTGAACTAAAAACCCATACCATGCAACTCGGTCATGTGAAAAATTCATGCAAGTATACATACATCAGCCCGCAAATTTATCGATTTAGCCAACCCACACTTTATTTGACCATTAGTATTAAAGAATTAAAATAATGAGTAAAGAAGAGACTACTACGTTAATGTGCCCTCCACCACTTCACAAAATACCATTTATATATCCTTATAATATAATATCTAATATTATGAGCTAATATAATATTATTCATATAACCCATATAACATGTAAATTATAAAACTAACCTACTAATGTGTGATGTTATAAATTAACCTAATATTATATAATGTCAATCACACAACGTCAAATCATAAACTAATATAATGAGCCATCATTCAATAAATTAACTTAATAAAACATTATCTATAAATCCATCCAATATAACATCATTTCAAAGACTCACTTTCACATGCATTAATTCACTGGTGGCTCTCAAATAACTCACCCAGAAAAAAATGCTACTACACCTAAAATCTATCATGCATTGTCTTTCAAGAATTTCGTTATAGCCTCACCTTATACACTCAAAAATGATAAATATTGGCTTTCAAGATTTACTTGCAAACCTACCTTGATTGTATGTTATTTCATGTTAGTCAGTTAAAAACACGTTCTCTAATTTAATCACTAAGAGAAGAATACATTGTTTCACGAAATCATTCTTCATAGTATACATTGCATCTTGATAAAAAAAAGCAAGTAACATTGACATAATTCATACAAAGAGTCACACTAAGAATATCAATAACCAAACACAAAATAATGTTAAGTTTCCCTTACCTTTTAAACCATTGAATCTTACCTTTTAAACCATTGGATAGTTTGAGTTTTCGTGCTTATACAAAGCAATCCAAGTTTTTTCCTCTTCTTTCTCACTAATGTAGGTTCTTTTTCCGGTGCCAAAACGGAACTCCCTGGTTACCTTTTTCCGGTGCCACAATGAGGTTTTACCAATTGGGTTTCACAACAACTTGTAAAAACAAGCTTTCTAATAAAAAGAATATTTAACAAGATCAACATCATTCTCTTATTACATTTGAATTTCTCGGATCTTACAACGTTGTTGTTTTTCTTGTTTACTTAGGATTAGGGTTTTTATGTTTGCAAAGGAGAGTGATTAGGAATGGTTTAACGTCGACAACGGTGACTGATAATATTTAATAAGTTCAATTAGTCTATGATAATTTTGAATTTGACATGAGTGATCTTGACATACTTTGTTATTTTGCAATCTATTATTGGAATTTTTATTTCTCATAAGAAATATGTGCAAGATATTTTAGACAAGTTTCAAATGAAGAATTACAACTCTGTTTGTACACCTATTGAAGTAGGAATGAAACTTATTAAAGGAAGAAAGGTTGATAGCATTATCTACAAGCAAATGGTGGGAAGTTTGATGTATTTGACTGCAAAAGACCTAATATTATGCATGTATTAAGTTAAGGAAATTCATTTTTTTAGCTGCAAAAAGAATACTTCGGTATTTGAAAGGTAATTGCTATAAAAAAGGGTGGAAAAACAAATTTATTTGATTTTACTGACAATGATTATGTTGGTGATCCAGATGATAGAAGGAATACTTTAGGATATGCATTTATGTTGGTCATAAAAAAACAAACAGTTGTCACTTTATCTACAATTGAAAGAGAGTTTATGTTTGCAACATGTGCCTCTCAAGCTGTTTGGTTGAAGAAAATAGTTGAAAAACTACACATATTATAGTAAGGAGCAACAACAATTTACTCTGACAATAATTCAGTTATTGATTTGATTTACTATAGAAGTGAAGATCAAGTTGCTCATATTTTCGCTATGTAGCTAAAGATACTTGTTTTTCAAAAGTTAAGAAGGTTGTTTGGTATCAATTCATCAATTTAAGACTATATATAGGAACACTAAATACATTTCTGAAGTGATAATATATGTATTCGCATTTTTGGAAAGAGATTCTCTTTGTTCTTAAATTAGAATTTTGATTGACATCCCTATATCTGTCTGATCTATTCTTTTTTGGATATCATCTTGATTTTTACATTTTCTTTTACTTCACCCTTAAATCCATTAAGTTATCATCTTTCTCTATTGTATTATTCGTCTTTCATCACAGAGAAACGAATTATAATATATAAAATGTCATACATTATATATTAAAATATATCAAGGAGTATTTAACAAAGAAAATGCAATTTACTCTTATGAAATGCATGGGAAAATTTACATATTAATTTTTATAAAATTCCATTACTCCTAGAGCAGTAAAGGCACGAGAAACAACTCTGAAAGAAGAAAATGCAGAAATTTGGCATAAATTCATAAACTCTTTCTCTGTTCTTTCACTTCCTCCATCAAGAAACATCAGGTTATCAAAGCTAGCAACCATCTTATCTGCTTCAGAAGAACCAATTGCTTCAGGCATTATGAAATCTACAACAACCACTTTTCCATTTTCTGGCAAAGCTTTGTAGCAATTATTTAGAACTTTCAAACAATTTTCATCCGACCAATTGTGCAATATGCCCTAAAATCATAACCAACCACACAATAATGATTATTAAGATAATTTGATTAACTTAATCACAGGTTTATGCTAATATCTAGACTAACCTTCAATAGTATGGCATCACCTTTTGGAACACTTTCAAACATGTCTCCTTCAACATGTTCAATTCCTTCATGAAAATGAAAATTTTCACTCGTTATAATTTCTTAAATATGAGTAGTTAATTAGGGTGAGAGATGAAAATCAAGATCAAAATACCTGGATAAGGTGGAGCTTGTTTTATTACTTGTGGAAGATCAAAATTGACACCCTTTATGGAAGGATACTTAGAGATTATGATATTCAAACTTTGCCCTACTCCTCCTCCCACATCAATAAGCAGTGATATTCCTTCAAATCCACTGTATATTTCAAGTATCTTTGTCATCTCTATTCTGCATATATTGGCCATTGCTTCATTGAAGATATGATTCCATGTTGGATCAGATTGTATGCCTTCAAAAATAGGCATTCCATGAACTTTCATGTATAGGCCCTTATCACAGTCAAGAACTATCTCCTTGAAATTAAGGCTAATTCACATCAAATACACCAACTTAGAATCTGATTCCAATTATCTGTCAAAAACTGAATTAACTGCATGTAGGAACATTACTTACAATGCCTGAACAAGCTTTGGATGATTCATAAACGTTGTGAACAAGGCCAAAGAAGCAGTGGCTTCTGCATTGGTGAAGTACTTTCCGGAAGGTGAAAGCTGAAAGAGTCTTTGGACCTTACCATCTTGATTTGTGAGTGTAGAGCAGGTGAGAAGAGAGTGACTTGCAAGAACAGACAGCATGCGATCAAGCCTTTGGGGCAGTTTTTTGTGCTGAATTGGAAGCTGAGAAGCAATCTCAGAAGCTGAAACGCCAAGTGGGGTTGTTGTTTTTGTTGCTTTAGCAATGATCTCGAACAAGTTGAGCTCAATGGAAGCATTCAACACAGCAGTGTAAACCATTGGGCTGAAGCTTAGAAGCAAAGCAGATAGGCATGGATCATTTTCTTCACCATCAATCTCTTCACAGTTAGAACCCATCTGGTGTATGGTTTTTTCTCAATGAGAAAGAAGGTGCAGATTAAGATGAAAAGATGTAAAGAAGAATGTTGAAAAATTTACAACAATATCAGCTTTAGGTGATCATTGCATAAAGATGAAATTTTTGTCTCACATGTTTAGCTGCGTATGTCTTTTGAGGTTGTGGCATGGACTGATAAATATTGATTAATAATTTTGTATGCATATATTAGTGTTTATAATTAGAAAAACACTGTATTCTGCAGGCGTAATGCTGCTACCTGGTATAAAATTATTCATATAGAAAGTCTATGCATGCTTCTGTATTTGGCCTGGTGTGTCTTATTTGGGGGTTTATATACGAGGATCATATCAATATTATTCCATAAACAAAGTCACATTGTTCGAGGCCTGCCATTTGTTCCAACTGTGTCACTCTCGTCTCTTTTAACACTAATATTTATTTAGACAATTTTTTCACAATAAAACATGTGTAATTATTTTATTAGTCTATTTAAATTTATATTAAAAAAAAATTAAAAAAAATTAATCATAAATTATCACGTATATCATTATTAAAATGTTGTAAAAAAATTATTAAAAAAACTTTTTGCATAGGTCTGCTCATTGATTGTTTTTAGTGGAAAAACCTTTTTCTCATAATCATGCCACAATTAGACCTTGTTAGGATGTTTCATGAAGTCAAAACATTTTATTCATTCCATCTTAGGAAGACTATGACGTTGTAAAATACTATAAGCAAGTTAATTTTTTTATTTTATTTTATTTTCTTTGGATACAATTTTAGTTGTTTTATTGGAAAGTTTAAATCATGGGACAGTTCGGATTAAGAGCTATTTATCTTGATTATCATTGAAATATGACAGTACATAAGCACAATAAAACTAAAGTTTAATTAATATATTTTATTTAAGTATGATGGTTTTAAGAAAATATCTTTTGTGTCATATTTAGTAGAGTATTATTCCTTCTATTTCAAACATATTTTGTGGTCCAAAGTTTTGTTTGATAAGTGTACACATTATTTATCTAGGCTAGCCAAAGATGTCTTATCACTCTATCTTATGATGCGTTTGAATGGTTCTGCCATGTGGTTTATGTTGAAGATTAATTTTTATTTTTATTCTTTTTTACCAAGGCTAGTTCATTCATGATCCAAATAAAATTAGTATTCTTCTTAAAATTTTAAATCTATGATAATTGGTTTATAAAATATAGGAAAGATGTTTGCTAATGATTTAACTTGACTGAGGTGTGCATTCTCATAATGTGAGTAATTATGCCTTCATTTGAAATAAAGCTACATATCATACAAATAGAAATGTTAGCTCATTCCTGTTTATTTGTGTTTTGTATGTCTGTATGTGTTTGTGTGATGACTGTATCATGTATTTTATACAGAAGTTCAGATAAAAATATATATAATTATTGGAGCAGCATATGGAAGAGAGAAGGGAGAAGTGAAGAGAAATTTTATTTTAATGTTCTAAAAATTATTGGAGAAATGTATAAATTGTAATAAACATTTATTTATTTAATTGAGATTTGGTCAATTATGTTCGAAGATATATTAAAGTAAATTTCGTTAAAATTCTCAAATTTCGTCGTTGGTAGGTGACCAATCCATCTTTGAAAATTCTTTTGTATTTGATACGTTTCATTTAAAATGTAATAAGATTTCTTTTGATAAAATTTTCAATTTATTCTCGATTCTTTTTAGTACAAATTTTGTCACACTTTTAAGATATCAAAATTACGGGTGTTACACTTATATACTCTTTTGGTCCCTATTTTTGTTAATTTTGTTCAATGTGTGACTCATTTTTTTTAGATGTTTAATGTGATCTCAATTTTGGTAATTTATGTTCAATTTGGTCTCTTTTCATGGCGTTGTCTAAATTGTTAACGACATATTATACACATTCGTAATGTTTTTGATTTTTTTCTTACGTGGTCGTCCTACACACAATAAGAGTTGGATTTTAACAAAACTCGTTGGGTAAAACCCTTGAACGAAATAGTTATTTCCAATTGGATGTGAATTCACTTCTCCTAAAGACCAATTGTCATATCACTTTTGTTTTTGGAATGAGAATATAGTTTGATCTCACCACCATAAAATATAATCACATTCATAGAATTTATTACCAAAAAAGGAAGAATGAAAGTCAAAAAACACCCAAATGCGGATTGTGTTTATCAGAAGATGAAAGTTATTAAAAAAAATGTTGATAGGAGTAAAATTACACATTTATTAAAAACCGAAATAACAAAGTGATAAGTGTTTGATATTAGTAAATTTCAATGCTTAATTAGCACTTATCTTTTTTCATTATGTATAAAAACTGTGATAATTATCCTAATTTTACTTGTTTCGCAAAAACACATGAATTCAAGGAGTTAAATATGCATTTTGATGGAAAAAAGAAGATTTGCATCTATTTTGTAAGAATCTGCCTTGTCACAACTTGAGCAACACATAAGGGCTTGAGCTACAGAAGAAACCCACCAAGGAAGGTTTCCTTAAGCCATAACTAAGGCTTGAATAATGGGAGAGTGCTTCATTATTAAGCAACCTCACGTAGCTCGAGCCTATATCTTCGTAGCTTGAGCCACAGAGGAAATCCACCATGTGAGGAAACCTCATTGTTGGAGTCATGAGCCACTGCTTGAGTCGTGCAGCGAAAAGTCTATAAATAGAAGCACCTTGGACAGATTTTGGGAAGGGGAGAGAGAAAAGCTGAAGAGATCTAGAAGGGAACTAGACTTTGGTCTTAGCCCTTTTAGGGTGATTTTAGAGAGAGACTTTAGTTAGTCTCTCAGATAATCCTTGTACTTCAAATATACATCCTTAAAGGATTAGGAGATACTTTCCTCCATGCTAGTAATTCTTTCTATCTTCATAAGGAGCGAAATCTCCATGTGTTGGAGCATGATGTAGCATATTCAAACTCTTTTGTATTTGGTGACACTTTCATTTATACAATTTTCATTTGATTTAAAGTAGTTAATTAATTTTTGCTTGATTTTGGAATGAACTGATCACTTCTTGTTAAAATGGCTTGAGGTAGAAAGGCATCTAGTCTTCAGTCGTGGTTCAATTTTCCTATGTGGTTGTGGATGAAATAGGCCAGAAATGTGCAGTTGGAATAGAGTCTTATTCGTAATGCGGGTGAGTCGTACGCAGTCACTTCCAGGTTGTATACTAGACAGTAGGCAAGATACTAGTCTCCGGGTACCAGGATGGGCTTGGAGTACCATAAAGAGCACTCTCAGGACTTGATCACGTGAAGCTGCAAACTTGAAGGAAGATCCAATGCAAGAGAGGATGGATCTATTAAATTAAACTCCAACACGGTTTTAATACTATAATCACAACTTTGATAGCTTAGATTGCTTTTTAGATTAACGTGACAACACTCCCACTATCCACTCTCACTCCTTTTACATAAAAATTGTCTTATATCAGATCAAACTGATCATAACATTGTTATTTCCACTAATCCTTGTGGATACGACACTTGTTTACTACATCAATCGAGTATACTTACTAGTAGATTCTTGGGCTTGCTCAAACAACGGATGGAACACAAAGTTACCACAATGAATTTCCTGACCAGAACTACTTCCTCTAGCAACCACTAGAAACATGATGAACGAGTTAATACTATATAATTTTATCTCACAGAACAACATAAAAATTTAAATAATAGTTTTATCGATCAGTTTCAGGAAACTTATTATTCAATTTGTGAAGTCGTCTAAACAATCACATGATTCAATAAAAGCTCAACCAGTAAGAAACAACTATAAGAAGACAACAAATGAAAGAAAAGTGTTTAATTAATATGTCCAAAGGTGTACAAAAAATAAGGTCGATAAATCAGGCTGACAAACTAAATCAAAAGCGAACCTTGGCAAAAAGCAATCCATGGAGGTTGAGATTCAAGCCACGATTGTCGATTCAAATTGCAATTCATGCAATTCGAAGACGATACAAGAGAAAAACGATTCTTCATGCAATTAGTATTGTCGCTAGTTAGAATCATATTTGTTTCAGGTTTGAGGGTTGAGGTCAACTGTCTAAGTTGTGTTGTGTCGTCTAAAGTCCAAATGTTGTCTATAAATCCAATTTTTGGGTCAAGCTATTCGTCCAAACCTCTCAAATAGTATCTATAGAAGACACTCTGATGCTAAATTCAACTCACCGTTGGTAGTTAGCAATTAATGCAACAATAAATGCAAGTCACCTACCTCTCTACCTCAAACCTTTATTTATATGTTTTATGATGGACTTTTAATTAACGTTGGCCTTATCATGACCCAATTAGGGATAATCATGTTTTAGCTTTAAGCTGATCAACATTAAGATTAATATGTTGATTCATGACCGACCAATTTGCTTAGTGGTCACTGGAGTGGTGACTCATTAAATGATTCAAACTATTATTGACTATTTTGTGACTAGTGGTACATTTTTATTTAATTTAGAAAAATTAGCTTCCTACCTTCTTTCATAAATATTTTTAAAAAATAACTTATAATATTTTTTATTTTATTTATTTTTATATATTATAATAAATATTGATAAATTTTTTCAAAATTTTAATTTAATTATGATAATTCATTTTATTAATTTTATCTGTTCAAAATTATAAAAATCTATAAATTTATATTTTATATAATTTTTAGTATTATAAAATTACGTTTTAATATTATTTAATAATTTTTTAACTATTTTGCTTATATTAAAGGATGAAAAGGAAAATAGTAAAAGAAGGAGAAAAAAAATAGATAATAAAATTGTTTAGATTAAGAAAAAAATTCCAAATAAGTGAAAAGTGAAATATAGTGAACTATTTTAAATGATTTATTTCTTATCCTACTATTGTTTTATTCAATTTAATCATACCGTTAATGAAAAGTTAAATCAAGTATTTCAATTTTTACAAATTTTTAATATTGCCAATTTTTCAATATTTAGTCATATTATTTATATGAATAAATAACATAATAAAAGTCATATTTAGAGAATCGTGTGATTATTTACAAAAAAAAAAAAAAAAAAAGTCAACAAATTTAATTGATAACTTTGACCATATTAAATTAAATATTTTTTGTTTTATACAATTTGCATATAATAATAATAATAAATTAACAAAATACAGAACACAAGAGGTTCTTTGGAAGCCCTTTCTCTGCCGCGAGGAAGCGATTCAATCCACCGTCGCAGACACGCTTTTTATGTTCCTCGGTTTGTTTCTTTTAGTTTCGTTTCTTCTATCTGCGACTAATACCCTAATTCCTGTTCAATTTCGTATACCATTTTTACTCCTTTCAAATGCATTTGGCCGATACTCTTCTTCGTTTTCACCATCTCTGCTAAACTTCAAGCCTTTTAGGTTTCGTATTTCTCCTTTCTATTAAACTCGTGGATTAGTAGCTTCGCTCCTACTTTTTTCCACCTTTTCAATTTTTTTGCTGGTCTTGCTTTCCTCGAAAACGTACTATGTTTCCTTACTGTTAACTATTATTATGATTATTATTGCTGTGGTTTTAGGTCTCTGAGTATGTGGCATCAATGATCTGTTCGATCTATTTTGGATATATGTTTGAAAGAGCTTGTTTTTGGTTTATTTCATTATGCTTTACGATGTAACTTACAAAAATAAAAGTTTTTATCTCGTTTTTTTTTTCGAATATAAGAAATGAGTGTTTATATTGTTATGGGATTGACAAATGTTATGTTAGTTTTATGTTAGCTTATGTTTTACCTAAGCTATTTATCCAAACAGGCCCTTAAACCAGGGTTTTATATAGTATGTTCTAGTGTAAGTATAGTGCCAATGGCAGCTGTAGCAGACGGATAGTAGCGCTATCTTTTTTATTCTAAAAGAGCCCCTGAATACCACTGTCAGAGCATGTTTTTGGAATTTCAATTTTAAAAAATTATTTTTGCTTATAAAATCAATCGAAAGCTGTCATTTCTCATTGTCTCTCTCAAGCCATCCTTGGTTCATCTCTTGAGCCCGCACAATGGTGACGGGTTTCTCTGCGTTTGGGCACTTTTATCTCTAGCAACTAAGTCTCTTAGAGATCAAATGATGTGGGGATGCTCTTCTAAATTTAAATTACGTTTCATTTATTATGTGTTATAAAACTAATGAAAGAAATTTGACGTGCCTAGCATTTGACTAGAGAATTTGATATGAGAAGCTTGATCAAAGGTTTGTCATTTTAAATACTATTTTTCTCTTGGGTAAACTTTTATGACGACTTTGGTTTACTCGCTTGTTGTTCCCATGAGAGTTCTTGTTTTGCTCCATGGTTATGTTTGAAAAATTCAGGTTGCACATCAATATCAAGCTCTTCAGATGCTTTTTGGTTTTGTAAGTTTGAGATTTTGGCTTCTTGAAGTGGATTTTGGGATCTCTCATGGATGATTATGATTTACCTGTTGGCATTGGTGTTGCTCAGTAATGCCTTAATCTTGTTCTTTAAAATTTGGTTGGTATTGTCTCCTTTTGGCTTCCATCAATGGGATATGGGAAGCTGACATGGTGGGTTGATGTCTCCTTTATAGCAGTGTATTCTGTTTATTTGATGAATTGACCTATAGAACATGAAACCATCTGCTGTTTGTGTCCTGGGAAAGCTAACACGTAGGTTTGTAGGTGAATTCTTTTTGGATTTAAATCTTTTCTTCTGATTGTTTTAATCTCTCTTGGAAACTGGACCCTGACTCTGCATATCATCACTATTAGTAAGCAAGTGATATTTAATCTGTCATGTTAGGGAATGGAGCATATGTAATAATGAGTTTCTTTATTGGAAAGTTAACAAGATTTTATAGCACTTTTTGCGTCCTTTTTCTTCCTCAATTGCAACACAGATATTCTTCAAACAAATGTCATTTTTGTGTGTTTTTTATAATTAATTTAATTCCATATTAGCTCATACTTCTGAAGAGAGTTATATTTATATTATTATGTTTTACATTTTAGAGAAAATATTTGTTTTCGTGCCATATCAAAATGATCAATTAATTTAACTACTGTTGAAAAACTTTGAGCCCTTCTGCTTTGAAGTAACTTGCATTGGTGATGGAATACAAAAGAAACCATTATCTTCATGTGTTTTCTATTGTTTACCCATTTAGTTACCCTAAGTTTGAAATTTGTGTTCTTAGGTTTTATTCACTCGTTGCATGGAATCGTCAGCAGAAGAGTATTCTGCATTTGAACAGAAAGTTAGTAGGACAGTATACTTTGACAACCTGTCACCACAGGTCACTGAATCTGTGATAAGAACTGCTCTTGACCAGTTTGCCACTGTAAAAAATGTCAAGTTTATTCCCAACTACATTGGACCTAGCAATCTTCCGCAATGTGCATTAGTAGAATTAGATTCTGCCAAAAAGGTCAAGGAAATTGTATCAATGGTAGGACAATATTCTTTTATGATGTCTGGGATGCCACGGCCAGTAAGGGCTCAGCCTGCTGTGATGGAAATGTTTGATGATCGGCCAATAAAGCCTAACAGAAAGATTAAGGTACGCTGGTTGAAGCCAGGTGAACCTGATTTTGAGGTGGCGAAGGAACTAAAGAATCTTACACGCAAACATGCTGCAGAAATAGAATTCGTACGCAAAGTAAGTTCATTCCTGGTAATTTTTTTGTAGCTCTTACTACTATTATTATTCCAATTCATGAATTTGCTGAGTATGTCTCCAGGAGTTGATGTGAGGAATCTCTATTTTCAGATGCTTTTTTTATTTGCAATGTTCATGCAAGTTTGTGGTGTCCTGCTAAATGCATGCTTCTGTCAATCTGTCAACATTTTCCTTAACAGAAGTGTAGTTAGCATTAGTGTTAAGCATTTCTATAGTGAGAGTATATAATTACTAGTAACTTTGTGGGAACACAGTGGTGGAATTGGTGCTGTAACAAGTGATCCTTAATTCTTATGCACTGTTAACACAACCTTTGTAAATTGTGAAGATGTAGAGGAATTTATACTGAAATTAAAATAAAAGAAAATATCCAGTACAAAGTTAGACGTTGGAGAAACTTAGGGATGGAAAGATAATCTGTCGTTATTAAACATACCTTAAACTTGTAGAATAAGAGTTTTGTTGTATGTGCTAAACATACCAGAGACTGATTTTTTTTTTCTGATGAGCTGGCATCAGATAAACTGTTTCAAATATTGGTTGATTTGTTGCTAAGTGTGTAGGATTGGCCCTCCTTGTTATGTTTTCCGTCTTAGCTTTAGTTTCAATGTTCCTTCAGTATGTGATTTGAACAATTTATTTGATTTATTTTCAAAGAAAGAAGATATAACCACTCTCTCTAATGTAATGCACACTAATTTTTTTATAACATGTCATTGTTCTCAATTTGGAATTATTACTGAAATGAAAAATCTATGTGTTTAAAATGTGATTGTGGGAGAATGTTGAAAGTTACTGTCTTTGAAGTATGTTTGAATATGCTTGAATTTTAATAAATTAAGATTGAGGGCAAGGATTGTTGCGAGGTAAGATTGCTGTGCACTTCTAGGGTAAGGCTCCAAAGGTCTAACCTTCCAACATTTGGTAGAAGCCTAGGGCAGAAGTCGCTCATATTATAATATTTTCATGTGCTTTAAATCAAAGGGGTTTACCCCCCTTTACTCACGATTTGTAGGCAAGTTCACTTTTTAGAAGAATTATCGTGTCTGAATTTTATGTTGTCTTGAATAAAGAATGCTACGTTAAACAGTAGAGTTATGTGCAAAATTGATATGAAAGCATATCCCTGTTTTATCCTTCTGGTTAAAGAACACACGTTTTACTTATTTATTTACAACGATCGCATACAGGTATGAACCTATGACCTCTTACAAACTATCTAAAAACACAGCACTAGTTCACTCCCTGTAGAATACTCTTTTATTAGTACGGATGGCCATCTTGCTAAATAAACTTCTCTCTCTTCTATCAAAATAGTGCCCGTTATTAATCACAAAAATGTTTGATATGTGTATGTTAAGCGATAGTTACATTATCTTATCCTGAAGTGGGTTCTGGGTGTGTTTGTGTTTGTTCAGCTGCAACTAGACGAAGAAGAGAAGCTTGCAAAGCAGCAGGAAGAAACGCTTAAAGTGCATTACAAAAAGTTCAAGATGATAGATGGTATTATGGCTGATAAAACTGCCCATCGTCTGGCGAGAAAGTATAATCTGCATGTTGCAGATGAATAAAGTCTTCGTTTGGTCTACAATTCTTGTAAATATGTTTTTCTTTTTTCTGGCTAGAATCAAGGCTTGTTGCTTCGTGCTACTAGTACTGGTGAAGCTTCATTTCATACATGGTATATAATCATGCCAAAAGATAATCTTTTGTTTGGTTTTCTTTTGATTCATGGTGGGGTGTTAGTGGCACTTAAAAAAGAAGACCCAAGTTTCGTAAGGATTTTCTAAAAAGAAATTGGTTAAATATATGTTTTAGTCCTTATATTTGTTTTCCATTTTCAATTAGGTCCTCATGTTTTTTTTTGTCCCAATTGCATCCTAATATTTGTAAATTTGAGACAATTAAGCCCTCTCCGTTAACTGGAACTAACGTCGTAGGCCAATTGAGAGGGTTTAATTGTCTTAAATTTATAAATATTAGGATGCAATTGGGACAAAAAAAACGGAGAGGGCTTAATTGTCTCAAATTACAAATATTAGGATGCGATTGAGACAAAAAAAAAACATGAGGACTTAATTGAGAACGAGGAACAAATATGAGGATTAAAACATATATTTAACCAAAGAAGTTTTAATAAGGAACCTTCAAAGTGGTTATCTTTTCAGTTAAAAGAATAGATTATATTAATTTTTTTCAAATATAATAAGGATTAAATTGAGAAAAAAATAAAAGATTACATTGAATTAACATCACAATTATTAGGATTAAAATACTAATTATTATTTTTAAACAAGAATTAATGAATGATGTAAACAATATTATTTTTCTTCGCTTAACGTTTGCAGTATTTTTTTTCTTTCAACATTTCCTATTTGACGATAAACTTAAGAAGAAGAATGATCTTAGAAAAAACCATATACATGTTATATACATGTTAATCTTTATTTTCGTTTAATTTCATTTAAATTGAAATTTTCTTACTTTTACTATATTGATTAGTTTTTTAAAAGTAAAATCATTAAAATAACACGAGTTACCCAATTCGTGATATAGTTATTTAAAGAACAACTTATCACTTATAGATTCCAACAAGCAATAAAATAAGTGTTAATAAAAAATAAAAATGTATGAGTACTAAAATAAAATAAAAAAAACTTTATTGAAGACCAAAACTAATACATAAAAACTTATTAGAGTCTAAAAAATGGAAGAAAAAAAATTACACATGATAGTATGAGGAATGCAGATAGGATTTTTAGTGCGTATTCTTCATTAGAAATAAATTCAGTGTTCATATTTCTTATAGAGAGTATTACAAAAATTTCTGAAATTTGGTAACAGTACTTATTTCAGATACTGATATTCATCTGAGATATTGATATCTTCTAACAAATAGTTCATGAATCAGGACTCAAACCTTTGAGCACATATGCTTAAGAAGATAAAGTTCAAACACGTAAAGATGAAATTAAAAAATTTAGTATTATCATTGACTAGAGTTTTACATTTTGCCCCAAAAATTCATGTGATTAAACAGCTAACTCAAATCTTTATTTCCAATTTGTGACTTGTACAGACAATAATTGGTTCCATGTATCTGTCAACCCTGCCACACACCAATGAGTACAGTCCATGGCTTTGAAGACATTGTAAGAACTAGGATGTGCATCTTTTCTCAACTGTGACAGAGTTGTAATGTTAAGCAGATGAACAGCTTTGGTTATGTTCTTCAATACATCTTCTACTACATACGATGCTTTTGGCAATCCAGCTGAGTAAGTTGATCCATTTATTGGCCTTGTCTCCTTTGAACAGTTTTTCACTCCCGGTTCATTCCACTCTATGCCACTGATTTATACACAAAATACTAATTAAACTTCAAATTTAAATGCATTTATCTGATTCTTTGATCTATCTGAAATGAAAGTTTTGTTGCTTACATGATAAGAAAATGTGGCAAACTTACTTGTAATGTTGAGGAGAAATTCCTTGGAAAAGAACTTTGGTTTTGTTTGTATCAACCTCTGCATCCACCCAGTTAGCCCATGTTGTCAAACCAATTCTGAAAGCTTCCATGCGATCCATGTCTTTCAGTATCTTGTCACCTATCTGAATATAATCCCATCTGCAGAACAAACAAAAGGGTAGAGTTACTGCTTAACTACTATTACAATCACAGCTTCTGCTGCACACAAAAAAAAGTACTTAAGTTCTTCAAAAAGTTGATTTTTAACTTGTATATCAGTTATTTTAAGCTGTTAATGTGTATGCAGAAAGTTGTGATAGCAAAGATGAAAGGATTTTGAAGAGATCTTACGGTTGCTTGGGTCCTGTGCGATACCACCAAAGCCAAGTGTTGAAAACCAGAATGTCCATGTTTTTCCATATGCTTCCACTCTTGATGGAATCGAGCTTCAGAACTCTACCAATTTTTTCCTCTTCAATGTCAACCAAATGTGTTGAATGAAAAACGAACAGTGAAACTTGGTATTCCTGCAGCAGCAATGCAGCTGTGATTGCGTCAAATATTTGGTAGATATTGATAACAAGTGGATTATAAATCTAACTCAATTCTACAAAACGAATAAGTAGACTCTAAGTCTAATTCAATTTCATAAAACGTATCAGTAAGGTAAGATTTACACTCGCTTATATATTTTAAATTGGTCTTATCAAGTTGATACTAGAATTCCACCAAAGTTATCAGAGTTCTCAAAAAGTGGATATGTGACTTACAGGGAATGTGTAGTTATAGAGTTGCTTATCAACCTCAACCTCATCCAATATTTGAGTTTGAGGCACAGAAGAATGAAGCAAGCAAATTAGTGATTGCCATTGGTTGAGACTCACTGAATCTCCTACAAACATGATCTGCTTCCCCTTCAGTTTTGTCAAAAACTCTTTCCCATCAAATCTGCAAAAGGCTATTTTTATCATATTCAGAATTTCGTATCACTTTTCAAATGTTCAAAACGAAAATTACTCAAACTTGTATCAGTGTTTCTAAATTTGGCTCAAAGTTTATGTTTGTCCGGGAGGATTAAATTAAGATGATGTTATTACTAATTCATACAAATATTTTGTGGACACATCACACGAATAAGTTCTTAAAAAGACAAAAACTCCACTCTCACAATATATTGTCCACTTTGGACCAAACCTTCACAGGTTTGTTTTTGGTATCACTCCAAAAGATCTCTTACCAATAAAAGTATCTATGTGAATATAAATCTTGTCTGACTCTTCTTTTATCCGATGTGGGACTTTGTTTGTAGATGACAATTCTCACTGATATCGAGACTATTAGTGATTTAAATTTGAAAAGTGTGTGAAGGTTAAGAGGTTGTTGATTGTGAAGATTGTGTGAACCGAAATCAGATACTTTAAGCTCACGGGTTAACAGATGATACTGCAAAAAGCTATCTACACTCTATTTCTTCATTGACCAAACATGTTGCAACTTTATCACATGTCTCATTTACTAAACCCAGAAACCAAAAACATTTTCTTATCTGTCACATTTAGGTCAACTTCATTCCCAAGAGTTATTGTATTCAATTTTGATTTATATATTTTACGTGTAAACACATTACTTTTAAGACTTCCCTTTTAATTCAATGGAAAAGTCTATCAACACTTACTTAATATTTTATTTAAATATTTCATTTTCTTCAAAAGAAAAATATATTATTTTATTTTTGTAATTTAAATTCTTATTAATTAATATATATATATATATATATATATATATATATATATATTAAGTATTTGATTAAGTTTTATAAATTAAATATGAAATTATTTAATAATAATAAATGCTTATACTGTTAAATTAGACTTCGTAAATTCATTTAGAATTATAAATAAAATAGTAAATGCTTGTATATTAAATTAAGGTTTATCAATGCGTTCAAAATAATTTATGAATAATGAATTCTTATTATTTTAAGTTTCAACAGTGGATTTAAATGTATTTAATACTAATAAATGCATAAAAAGATATAACGTAAATCTCATAAATGCATTACTGAGTTAAAATTAAACGGTTATACATATAAATTAAGTTTCACTAATGAATTTAAAATTAATAATAATTACAACAATAATAAATTCTTATAAATATTAAATTAAATTTCATAAGTAATTCTTTAACAGTCCTAAAAAAACAACCAATATTGAATTAATGAATACAACAGTAATCACAACATTGTGGGAAAAAAAAAATTACTCTTAAAATGAATACACTGAAATATTATTGGTATGAATGATAATATTAGACTTAATTTGAAAGTTTTAAGTTTTCAACGTTGTAAATGGGAAAAACATAATTCAGAATAATATCCTAACAAAAAATGACACTTAAATTCTCCTAAAAATATTAGTCATATGTAAAATAATTCAATACTAATATTAGGAATAACAGTTAAAAAAAAAACACTTAAAAACAAATGATTTTACATTGAAAGAGTGAAAAATAAAAGCAATAATAAGAGAATAAATATATGAGTGATGATACTTTAAGAAGATATTTTTTGACAACATTTTAACATTATTTACGTATCATTTTGTGATTGGTCTATATTTATGATTATTATTAATTTTAGAATAATTTTGGACCAATCATAAGATGACACGTAAATAATATTAAAATATTGTCAAAAAAATATTTTGAAATATCGCTATCCTAAATAAATTGTGTGTGGATGTATATTTGTCCGTGTCCTGCATGAAATGTATATGAGCTGTGTTTTCATTTTTCTCCATGTGAGTTTCAAACATCATTACACCCGTGACTCATCAAAATCAAAAGAGATTCATTCATTCGTTAATCTAATCGCTGTTTAACATAAAACTTCACTGATTATTTAATCATTTTATATTATAATTCTACCCAACATAAATTATACGTAAACTCAATTTTACAAAATTCGTCCATAAAATAATTCTTTTATTTAGTTATGTAGTGGTTTTCGAAAGTTAAACATTAGAATGAGAAATATGACAAAAAGTGAATTTGGTACATAAGAAAAAGTTCACAAACAATTATATAATAATGTAAACTTAATATTACAAAATCAATTTATAAAAATATATAAAAATTAATTTTGATATAAATAAAAATAACTCAATCTCGTAAAACATAATATTTTCGCTTACTTTGAATTGATTTTATCTCTAATTGATATGAAATTTTTAATCGAAAAAAAATTGAAAAGGAGAAGTGAGATTGATGTACCTTGGTAAGTTGCATTTGGAGGGTTGCCATCTGTATTTGAGATAAAAATGATCGGGACGGCCATATTTGGAGCAATCAAACTCAGAACGAAGGTGAGGACAGTTTGCAGAGTCATAAAGAGGATAAGAATCATCCCATACCCACTCTCCTTCGTAAATGTTGCAACTCAACGGATCTTTTTCTCCGTTACTCACCAAACACAGACACAAACACATACACAAACACAGACAAATCCAACATTTGTATAACCTCATTGCAACAATCTTTGATTTTGTTGTCTTTCTGTCTCCTTCAATCTTTCAAAATGCTGTCTCCACCTTTGCTCCTTCTCTCTCTGTCTCTCTTTATATAGAATTTGAGACTCAATTTTATTAAAATATGTTAACTATTTAATATTTCTTTAAGAGATTCTGCATGCCTTTTTCAAATTTTTACATTTTAATGCAGTCAAATATAAATTTAATTAAATTATTGATTTTATATATGCCTAATTTATATTATTGTAGTCTAATTAAATATTAATGAACTTAATTTTTAAAAGATTATTTTGAATAATGTTTCTTATCCTTAAGTCTTATTTTACTTTTAACAATCTCATCATATAATATCATTTTTAACAGATTTTTAACAGTTTCTTGTAAGTTTTGTATTTGTTTATAGTTCTTTTAATTACACTTTGGAATTTTAAATTTAAATAATTAATCTATTACATTTTGCTAAGATTGAAAAAAAAAATCATAAAACAAGGATCCTATTTAAACTTCAAAAGTAAATCTTGAATCAGTTCGATATTGTTTAATTAAATAAACTTCTTCAAGAGTCAATGCGCTGTCATGTTGAAAGTATTAATCATTGTTAACATATGGCAGTGCTCAACTATTTTGAATTTTGTCAGAAAAGTTTGAGAGAACAAAAGTCAAAAACTAATATTGATTTCGTGTATAAATAAGATGTTATTTTTTGGGCTAAATATGTTTTTAGTTCTTATATTTTGGGGTGATTTTGGTTTTAGTTTCTTTCAAATTAAAGTACAATTTAGTTCTTTAACTTTAGAAAACTCTGGTTTTAGTCTTTTTTATCAAATTTTTTTTAACTTTATTTACTTTTTCAAGCATATTTCATTATAACATTTGAATTGTTTACACTGACACATTTTTGTTTCAATGTTAACTGAAAAACGCGTTTGAAACAAGTTTAAAAGAGAGACTAAAAACATATTTAACCCTTATTTTTATTTAAAAGCCTATTTGTAAGATTAAATTAAATGAAAGTGTTTTCTATTTTCTAATTTCACATGTGGTGGTTTATAAAAAAAGAAAATTGACTCAATTTGAGATGCAGCACGAGCAACAGCTCACTCTAACATTATTAACAATTATTGGTACAGGAAAAAGGCTGTTTTATACTGATTAAAAAAATATTTTATACTGTTTATTGAATTAGTATAAAAACAGGAATTATTATTTTATATTTATTCCATAATAAATATGAAAGTCGCTTTTTATATAATTCCAAAATATAGAAGCTTGCTAAATGTTTCTACTGGATTTGCCATGCTCACTTTTTTTCTAGACGAACATTTGTTCTTCTTAGTGATTTGTCTTACTGGTTTGGATGATCCATCGGTTTAAGAGGCTTCATATGCAAAAAATATTCTAATACTCAATTCAGATATATTTTTATGAAGGTTTAAAGTAATTAAATTATGAAAAGTGTCCTATTCTAAAATTAAAGCTCTAGTTGATTTAATATAATCAAACATATTAATTTATCTCTTAATTATTATTAATACTAATATTAATCACTTATCAATAGTAATTATTGTATTGATTACGCTTTAACTCTACTCAACTGCTGAGTTACTCTATTTTTTTCCATACTCCAACTGAACGGTTAGCTTGACTAACCATACAGTAACATTCTATGGTTAACTCCCACCACATAATAACACTAAAAAAAATGTCTAATATAGAATCCAAAATTTTTATTTTAATTGAAAAAAAAAAACAATCAATATAAAAAGCTACACTCCAACAAACTATGTTAATTATGCAAATTTCTTTTTATGTATTGTGGATGGACACAAAGAACAAAGAATAAAGAATAAAGATGGTATGTAAAGAGATTAGGAATTTTGGAGGGAGATGGGAAAGGACATGAGTTCAAACAATTATACTTTTATATTAATATTAACTATTAATTATTTGCATAAGACAAATTAATTCGTTAGGTAAGCATTATACATATAATATATGGATTAACTTTATCTTCATGTGATTATTCTTTACCAAGGAGACTCTTTGACTTTATTATTTTTTTTCTCCAGTTGAAATTCTTATTCTTCTTATCATTTCTTTAAAATAAGATTCCAAATAATATCAAATAGATTTCTTATTCTTATTATTCTTTCCCTAAAAAAATTACAATTATTTTTTACTTAATCATTTTGTATCTTATAAAGGTGTGCGCTTATTATGTTATTATTGGAGAATGAATATACATTTTATAAGAGAATAGATATTTATTTTGGTTAATATTTGTAATTTGTTACCAAAAGTTAATGTTTATTGATCTTGAATCAAAGATCTTTTAAAGGTAGGAAATGAAGTTTGAATAATGAGAAATGGTAAGAAATTTTCAATGGAGAAATTATTCTTGTTTATGCAACTATAGCCTATATTGTGACAATAAAGTTGTTTATGATATTGTACATAGTTTAGTATAATATGATTGAACAAACATATTATATACTACATACAAGTAGGTATCTCACCATTCTATTTGTTTCATTTATGATATATTTTAATAACATTAATTTGGACAAATGCTTTTAAACATTGGTAATTTTAATAATTTTAAAATAAATTGTTTGTTATGATTTTATAAATCATTTTAGAAGTTTCATTACACGCATAGTTATTATAAGTGTTTTGTTGTTGCTCAAATTGTTTGGTTGGAAATTACTTATTGCATTACAGGTATTGGATTGGATCCAAAACAAATAATTTATTAAAAAAATGAGACTTTTTATACGTCAATGAATTCAAGAATTAATTTAGAATGTATTTTTTATACCAAAATTCCATGCTCGTAGTGGAAAGCCATGTGCAACATTGACGACCACCATAGTCATAGTGGCACCATATGAGGATCATTTTGACATCCATACCATTGTAAACATCAACCATTAGTTGGCCAAAAATAAGTATGGTCATGCATACTATCTATTTAGGTAAGAAGATTATCTTACATCAAGTTTCTTTATGTTGTGTTTGGATTAAAAAATTTAGAAGAATAATTTATTTATTTAAAAAATTTAAATTTTTTATATTAAATTAATTTGTTTGGATAAAATAACTTGTAATAAATTTAAATTTAAAGAATTTTGGAAAATATTTCAAATAAATAAAATAGAAGAACTTCAAATACCTTAAAAGTATAAGAAATATGAAATTTCGCTCTATTATCACTCTTTTTCATGAAGGTCAAGTTGAGTCGGTTTAGTCTAAAGGCTCAATTGAGTCAACACAACTTAAATGCTTAGTTGAGTTGGCTCGGGCTGAAGGGTCAATCAAATCGACCTAGGTTTAAAGTTGATTCGATTTGACCTAAGTTGAAATCTGAGGTTAATTGGTTTGAACCGAATTCAGACCGAGTCTGTCCAAGTTAAATGTGGAGTCAGGTAGATGGAAACGTAGGTCAAGCCAAGTTGGTATACGTCGAAAGTTGAGTCGAATTTAGCATAAACCGAAGGTCGAGTCGAGTCGGCTAGACCAAAGATCAAGCTGAGTCGATCAAGCCAAAGGTCAAGTGAAGTTAACCAAGTCAAAGGTTAAGTTAAGTCTATGAGGGATACAGGTCAAGCCAAGACGGTCTAGAGTAAAGATTGAACTGAAACTAAATTGAGGCAGCCTGGAACAAACGTCAAACTAAGTCAGTCCAAACTAGAAGTTAAGTTGAGTTGGTTAAAACTAAAAGTCATGCCGAATTGACATGATTCAATAAGCAAATTGAGTTAGCCTATAATGAAAGTATGTATTAATTACTAGATAAACATGTTTTATAATTTTTATCATTAACAATTTTAATATAGTAGATAATTAAGATATGATTGAAACATTCTAACAAAATTTGAAATTCACTTAAAACAAAACAAAAAATAGAAATCTATTTAAAAAAGTTTAAGTAAAACTTACTAAAGAACTAATTAAGTCTTTTTATTACATCATTTATTTTAAATATTCTATCTATGTTTTTCAATCAATTTATCAATTAGTAAAGAATGTATTTTCTACTTCAATTATAAGTCTTACTAATATTTAACGTCGATTCTAACTTACCACCATTCTATGTTGTTTGAACTACAATTAATGTAAAAGATTATGTTTTTACAAGAAAAATGTCAATTTTTTTAACTTTTCCACTGGAAGAAGAATTATGTTGAGAAACCTAATACAAAACTGTACAAAAATGTTAACGATAATCAAATGTTGAAAACCGTTTAAATCTTAAAAAGAGTACGGAGTTGCCAATAAAAGTGCTACAAATATAAACATGTACAAGATTAAGAGTGAATCATAAGTAATATAGTATGTTGGCTACTTTTAATACACACAAATTTTTTATACTCATTTATATTATTTTTTCTTAAAAGTATAAAAATTTATTTTTTTATAATTATTTTATTTTTGTAATATATGTTAATTGAGTGTAATTGTATATCCGATACTTTTACAATTATTCTAATAATAATCTATGTAATATAAGTACCAACTTACTTACAAAATTACTATTATATTTATTTTTACATAACTTCTCTATAAACTAATGCTATTTTTACGACATAAAATCTTATTTTTACATAATGCTAAAATCTTATTAGGAAAAAAGATTTATATTACAAAAATCTTTAACAAAGTAAAGAGAGAATACATCATTCTTCAATTAAAGTAAATCAACAGTACTAGGAATAGGAATGACGGTCGGGTACGGATAATGTCCATCCGCTATCCGATTCGTCTGATAAAATTGTATCTGTTATCCGATCTATTACCTGCTTAATATCCGTTTAGAAAATATTCGTAGATATTTTAAAATCCTATCTAGAAAAAATAAAAAAAAAAATTGTACATTTTAAAATAAAATTACAAAATATATATATATATATATATATATATATATATATATATATATATAATATATAATATAATATAATATAATATAAATTAAATCAAACATGAATTAAAATTTAATTTAATTAAATTTAAGCTAATAAATATAATTTTATTTTATTTTTAATTAAATTTAATTAAAAAAAATAAATTAATTTTATTAATTATTTTTCGAGTAACATATACTCGCAAATCAACCTATTTAGAAGCAGGTATTAAAATACTCACTACTCATTACCTACGAATAGTAAATATTCACGGCTAGAACTATATACCGCTTATTTTACACGCGGATACCATTCCCGCAAATTATTTTGTCACCCTAAACAACATTTTCCTTTCTATGAAGATATAAAATAATATATTATTATTATAATATTTACATCTAAATACAAACGGCTATGACAGGCCCACTAGCTGCCCAAGTTTGCCGACCAGAACGTTTTGTCTTTGCCGTAATGCCTTATCCCTGCCTCCTAAACCTTAGCTGCCACAAAGATGAAAAGAATAAAACATACAATTTCATAATCAAAAGGATTGCAAAATGATCAGCTACATTACGCAAAAATATTGCGAACTTAGACATTAAAATATTATTTAATTCATAAATATATAAAAAGTAGGAATGACTCTTTCAACTTTAATATTTAATATTAAATTAATCTTTAAAAAAACAATTTAAAATAAAGGTTGAGTCTTAAAATTAGAGTTTGACAACAAAATGCACCCAAATTAAGGGTTCTTATCTTAGAATAAATAAATATTTAATATGGAAGAATTTTAATAAAAATATTAAATTATTCAAGATTACTTGATGTAAGACTACAATATAAGCAAGCATTAATTATACATAGAAAGAAGTCAAATTTTGATTTATAAATGAAGCAAGACTTAAAAAAAGAAGAGTGAAGTATATCATTGTTTAGTGTTTTTCCTTTAAACATTGACATGTAGCATTATCCTGTGTTAAAATAGTCTTAGGTGGCTTATGTGACACTACAAAATTGAGGCATATGGCATAGGAAAAATCAGCTTAATCATCTGAACATGCAAAAGTCCAAAAGAGCTGGCAAGCTAAAACCAAACTCCACCGATTCAGAGTTTCCATGGCTTCTACTTAAACCATTCAAACTCAACAAAACTTTCATCAAAGGATCCTTTTTTGAGTACTACACATTGTTTGGTGTTCATGGCCGAGGAAAAGCAAGAACAAGGGACTAACCCTTCTCAGGAACAACCCAATGTGCCCTTACCAAGTGAGTACTATTCTTCCTCTTTTCAAATATGTTCAAGTCACATTTGGATAAATCTTCATGAATGTGTATGAACAGTATCAAAGTATGTTTGGTGTGCAGGGAATTACAAGCAGGCTTTGGAAACTAACAATCCTACAAAGACAAGTTGGCCTGAACTGGTTGGTGTCACTGCTGAAGAAGCAGAAACAAAGATCAAAGAAGAGATGACTGATGTTCAAATTCAAGTGGTGCCTCATGACTCTTTTGTCACTGCAGATTATAATCCTAAGAGAGTTCGATTGTATGTGGATGAATCTAACAAGGTCACAAGGACTCCAACAATTGGCTAATACATCTGATATCTGCTAATTATGTATCATCATTTCATGGAGATCTTATTTGCTTTTGAATCTGAAGTTTCTTTTTTTGGTTTAGTATGAATAATATGTTTGCTTTCATGATACAATATTTTGAATCCATATAGTACTTTTTGTAATTCGCAATAATGAAAGTGAAAACAGAAAATTACGTAATGATTTGTACAAACTAGCAGTTAAGTTATCAGAATCCAGAGGCATGGATAATCTTCATCAACACAAATATACTAGTGCATCAAATACAAACATATGTANCAAAGTAAACAACACATGATTAAAGTTCATTAAACATTCTGGTAAAGCAAATCCACAAAGCTAAACAGCAACCACAAGTTCCCTTTCTGAAGCTTCACTCTTCGTTTTACTGTCACAAGTCCTTGATGTTTGAAGCTGAGTTTATCCACGTTTCAGAAAGCTGGATATGCCAGCCAAATTTACTTGGCGTAATGGCACATTTCTTCTCAGAGGTTTGGTTATGCTTCCCGTGCAAGAAGATTACACTTTCTCTTGGTTCAACTTTCTTGACAGTAGACTAACCAAAACAGAAAAAGAAGACAGAAACCTTGTATTCAGGGACTGATCTTATGTCCACGCTTGAAAACAACAACTTCATGCATAAAGAAAATCAAATCTATTTATTAATCACATACACGGAAAATCCTGTTTTAATTTTAACTCTTTCAGATATGAAAACAGTTTAGTTATGTTATTATCAAAATAGTTTATATGAATCAAGAAATCAGTAAAAATAGCATAGGTGTCTGCTCATAGTGATATAAAGAATCTTAATGTTCACTAGTTCCAATGTCTTTGATCTTTTGAAAATGCTGAAAGACTGAAATAATTGCAGATGTTAATGAGAAGCTTAGAAAGAATGAAAAAAGGGCTGTGTTCAATTTTTACCTCAGTAACATCCATCAGCTACAAGCTTGAATTCTTCCTGCATGACCAAATGCTGAATTGTTTCTCACACGGTTTTCACATTTGGGTGCTGGCATCACGGTTTCAAAGGCTTCAACTAGCAGTGCCACCTTCTTCTTCCTAGCTGGTGCAAGTTTTGTCACAGCTTGTCTGAGTGCACAATCAAGCATCCATTCCTCTGAATTCTTTCTCTCATCCATCATTTGATGCCTCAGGTCAACCTTTTCTTTTTCTGGCTCAGGAACCAAAGGCAGGAAATTTGGCTCTTTGGGGTTGAACTTTCTCATCTCGTCATCATCTTCAACAACCCTCTTTCTCCTAATTGAACCTTTCCAATTCTTGCTTGTGTTTTCCTCTTCACTATCTATGCAACTTGTTCTTTGGAACCTTCTACCTTTACCTTGGTCTTTTTCCAACAAATCCTGATCTTGATCAGTCATGTTACTTTCCTCAGACACATTCACCAACTCAATTTCCCTCTCCATTTTACTGCTCTCATCATTGTTCTCTAGGCTGCTTGAACATCCATCTTCACCTGTCTCGTCAGTTGTGCTAGTGTCACTCACCATCTCATTCTGAGTGCTGTCATATGTCTGTTCATCAAGTGTCTTTGAGTTGCAACCGGTCTCATCATCCACATGTTTCTCATCTTCTCCACCATTATCTTGTGCATTTGTCATATACTCAAATATTTCCTCTGTAAATGAAGATTGGTCACAACCCGTAGAGGAGTACTCGATTTCTTTGGTTTCAATGCTTCCATTTGTGTCTTCAAGGACGGAACTAATGCCAATAGATTCTTCAAAATGGGTGTTTTCTTCTGAATTGGCCACTTTGTGTGTTTCATCAACCAGAAAGTCCTCATAGTAGCTGCCAAGGATGTCATCTAACCATGTCACTGACACATCATGAGAACTCTCTGATGAGGACTCAACTCTTGAGTCGTTGTCCTCTTCTGTGTAAACGGAAGAATCAGCATCCTCTTCGTGATCGAATCCGCAAAATCTCTCCTCCTTCCACTCCATTTCATAGGTTCTGGAATCAGAATCATCCATGTCAACATCCCCCATGTCTTGTTCCCCATCGCTGCAGTAGCTTCCCATGCTCATTTCTTCATGACACCAGACAGTAGGTTGGTGATCTTCATCTGCATCTTGTGAACTTTGTTCTTGGATAAAGTTGCCGTTGGTATCTACTTCGATTGCAACGTCATCAAAGGGCTTTTTCAAATCCTCCTCAAGATCAAGTTCACGTACAGAGGGAGAAGGAAAACCAATGGTTCTTGCTGCTACGCCATTATCTTCAATTGGTGACTTGTTATCTGCTTGATCCTCAATCTCTTGGAGAAAATCTCTTCTCCCTATTTCTTCTGCTCCGGTTGGTTTTGCATCCTTTTCATTGGCATAGATTTCAATGAAGATATCAATGCCAATTTCATCACAAGCAGGTTTTTCCTCAAAAACGTTCTGCTCAACATCAGAGTCCTTCTTATCTGTCTCAAGGGGAACCTTCAGTCTCCGAGGGCTGAGAGCTTCAAGCTTGGCGCGCTTCTGCGTCTTCAGAAGGCGCCTCCTTGCTGACATGAAGCTCTTCAATGGGGGCAAATCAACATGATGATGACCATTAAGGGAACAATATGTGTAAGGGCAAACCTTCATGGCTGAAGTTCCCTCTGACTCAGTTGCTCCAGGGCTAAGCATGAGGTACGAAGGGAACTTTGAGTCCTTCAAAGTTGAAGAACAAGTGGCTCTCTGTGGTGCAGTCATATCTGCACACATAACAGCCCTGGAGGATTTTCTAGAACAGGCTCTAGAAGCCTTGAAAGTAGTGGTTTTTGTCAATGTTCTCACCAAACTCAAACTAGACGATCTTGCCAAGGCTTTGGCAGGTTTTTTAGCACAGGCAGCTTTGGAATCAGTGGAAAATTTTCTTGGAAGATTCTTAAAATCAGAAGCAGATTGAGCGTTCCTGTGGCTTACCGGGAAAAGTTCCTTTTTTGCATGCGAACTGCTTGTTGGCTTCATGTAATTGGGTGAAACATCTGTTGTTCTGAACAAAGGTTGCTGCTTCTGAGGTGATGCTGATGCTGCAGTGGTTGGAGTATGAAGAGGAGGTGGCTTTCCTGGTTGAGAGAAGCTTCTCTTTGAAGGTGATGATGATGAAGATGATGATTGAAGAGCCTCAAGATCAGAAAGGTTTATTGACCTTGATTTTCTCATTTTCTTCTTCATATCAGCCCCTCTACTTTTGCCATCTTGGTGCTGAGATGAAGATAGCTTCATATTTGCCAACCTCTTGTCTGATTTAACATGTTCAGCTTGGATTCCAAGCTTGCCAGGAACCTTTCTTTGTACCATATTCCAAGGATAAAGCAGAGGTTGAATAAGAAGGAATAAAGAATATATAGTGGTTTGGTATGTTTTCCTTCCTTGATGTGGTTTTGTTTTCCTAATGAGGAAGAAGTTCAGAGAGGAAAGAATGAAAGCTTGAAAGCCAAACAAGCAGAGAGATATTCTCTCCCCTTGGTTTGGTTTGGCATACTTTAGTTTGATGTGGTTTTCTCTTTTTGTTTATTCTCAACTGTGGTTTGGCAGGTGATGTTATTTGAATATGGTTTTGATAAGTATTTGATGTTGACCAGCACTAACAGGTGGTTTTTGGGACCCTTTTATGCTTAGCATTTTCTTACATGAGCCTAAATTTTTTGCTGCTGATTTGATTTCTTAACTCATCATCTTTCACAAAAAATGACCAAATCACCCCTCTTGGTTTTGGATAAGGGAACCCTGTGGTCTAGTTTAGGTGAAGAGATGAGGACAAGCTGCATTAATACAGCAGTTGCTTTTGTTTAAGACACTTTTGAGTAATGTGAATTTGGCTTCATTCAAGAAATTGGTTTGATTCAGGAAACAAGTATCATGGCTTCTGCTGTGATTCTCCTTCAAAACACCAAAAGGAATTGATGGATATTCCTTCTTGTAGCAGTTTCTGGTTGGTGTAGCTGAGAGGAAAGTAGGTGGCAGTTAGTAGATCTGTTAGCTTAATAAAATCAACATTGAGTTGTCAAAAGCTTCAAATGTTCATAAATTGCATCATATATTTTCCTTAACAACCAAGCTTTTTGCTGCAAATTTCAATGAATAGTGTGTCACTCCATTTTCAGTATTTAATGTCATCAACATAACACTAAGACACTATATGTAAAGCACAAGGGTAAAAAAAACATCATATGTACACTTGAATTTTGAGATCACTGTAATTTCAATTAATTACTATTACAAGTATTTTTTACTATTATTGTCATCATTATTGATCTTTTAATTAAATTTCAAAATTTATAAAATAATAATAGTAATAATAAATGAGTTAAATTCATATAAAAAGTTACATCAATTTTTAATAGTCTTTAAAGTAATATGTAATGAATTATTTTCTTATATTACTTAACTTTTTTATATCTGCTATATATAAAATTTATTTTTAAACTTGAATTTTCAATAATTATTCTATTATTATTATTATTATTATCATTATTATTAATCATAGACGTTGCAAAATATCCTTTTAAGTCACCGACAATCTATGCTTAATTTGGTATAGAACAGAGTTTTCAAACACTTTTGAATATCCGCATCGTATTTATACGATTTTTTTTTATTTACATTATTTTTTAAGTAATAAATAAAATACAATATATTTTAAAAAAAAATTTACAAATTAATACAGATTACGATCAATTTCAAGACTTTTTTTACACATTAACATAAAATTAATTACACTTTTAAATAAATAACTTGAAGTGATTAGTCAACATATTTTGATCAAATAAAATCTTAATAGCTAAGACCCTTTTCTTAATCACCGAAAGGAAAAGCTTTACACAAATTACTTATTCTGTAATGTTTCATTTTGAAATTTATTTAAAAAAAAAAAGTTTGCATGAATGTCAAAAGTTAATTTCATACATAAATAAATTATTTCAAATGCTCCTAATTTGGTAACCGATAACGGCTAGGGACGGAATAAGTTTCACAAAAATGTCGAGGATCCAAAATTTCAAAGACTTTAAATAAATATTATTCAAAGTTTTAATCAAAGTTTAAATTTCCGTAAGTTTAAATTAATTTCCGTAAACACATTAATGATCTTCTACGCATTAATTTATATAATTTATATTTAAATTAAAAAACAAAAACTTCTTTAAACGTTTAATCACAATTCTCTCTTTCTCGTGAGCATTAATTAAACACATTCAGTCACTATTTTAACTTCTTAAACATAAGAATCAAACAAGTGAAATATATTTTAACTTCGCCACAAGTTAACATCACTTATACACACCAATCCAAACCAAAGCTACTTATATACAATTAAAAAATAAAATTATTTAAAGAAAATTTTACAGATTAATTTAAATTTGAGTTTCATATCTTTCTCTGCTAAAAAATTCTCATAAAAAATTGTTCGAAACACGTGGAATGTTAAGAGGTTACTCTAACTTCATTCCTTGATTAAATAATGAGTAAAAAAAGGGTAGTAGTGTAAATTAACCAACTAAATATACTGTTTTAAAGTAAAAATATGTTTCTTTTTCTTTTCTTTGTGGATAGTAAGGTTTGGGAGGCAGAAAGAAAAAGCACTGTGGAAAAGACAAAGCCGTGTGGTCGGCAAACTTGGGCTGCTATTGGGCCCTACATGGGCGTGGAGCCCACATTTGCATACGCTCCTCTTCTTCCTCTCATCTAAAGATTCAAACAATTAATAATAAAAGAAATAATAATAATAATAAAGTTAATAGAAAATAGAAAGTGATAAAGTAAAAAAAAGAAAAAATAAAAATAAGTGTCCTAATTAGATATGCCACACGCCACCGCCCCATGCTACCTTAGTGCTCCTAAACCTATTCTTTTTATAATCTTCAAAAAGAATTAGGTCATCAATTCTAGCTCCTTCTTCTTGTTTCAGAACATTTGAAATTCGTTTTGAATTATCAACATGTTTGTAAGCTAAAATGAATTTCAATAAATAATGAAAATTATCAATTCATAGGTAATTGTCAGTGTGACGATACTATGATAATTTTTACATTCATTTAACACAGAGTATAAAAATAAAATAATTATAAAAGTATAAATTTTTATATTTTTAAAGAAAAAAGATATAAATAATATTATATGAATGTAAAAAATTTAAATGTATTAAACTCATATTTTTTATTTCGATAAATAATAAAATTATATTAAAATGTGTTAAACGTTGTATTGTTAGTATTTCTCTTTCATCCAATTGTCAAATCATATTATTAAAATATATATATAATACATTTCAAATCTCTAGTTGAGACTTAGAAAGGAAAAAGAAAAGGAAAGACAATAATACATGTATAATATGTATGTTTTCATACGTAGAAAAAATGTATAATAGTCGAAAAGTAAACAAAATACCGAAAAAGAAAAAGGTAACAAAAGGAAAAAGAAAAAGAAAAAGAAAACCAAAGGAGTGACATAAACGTGATCGATAAAAGTGTCTTTACATAAGTTTTTAAGCTTTTTATCTCTGTATATTACAGTATCACTATGATGAGAATTTGCTAGGAGATGTCAGTTTATTTTTAAGTAAATTTATGCATATTTTATCTTTACTTTTATTCATATAAAATTTATATGGTTGATATATTTTATCATAATATGTATCTATAATATATTACATTATAAAAAATTAAATTTTTAATATTTAATATTAAAGAAAAATTATAGTTGTACAAGTTTTAAAATAAAATAAAAAATAATTACTAAAAACAATAATTATACACAAATAAAGTTTTATAACATTTTCAACAATTATTATTAATATTAAGAAAAAATAATTGAAATATATAAATCAACTTGATAAATATTGATTAAAAAATAATTAAGAGAAAAAAAAATTATATGATAAAAAATATTATTCAAATAAAATAAAGTCTAAGTGAAAAATATATTTTTTTTGTAAATAAAAAGTGTTTTAATAATTTAAAACAAATGTATAAACAAACAAAAACAAGTATATAAACAAAAACGAAATAAATATATAAATATTTATTTTCGTCCCTGGTTTAAAAATTATGTAGTAGTTATGATTGAGTTTATTTGACATTAAGGTTTTTCAGATGCATTACTTGATATGCTTTTATATCTAAATATAAATTTAATACATATTTATATTTAAAATGATTTTTCTTAAAGAAAATACTATTATCTGAATAATGTAAAGTAAATGCTAAGGTTGCATGAGAGAAGGTCCCTCTAATGATGGGTAATAATGCTCTAATTGTCATCTCACTATAAAGTATTGTAGGGTATGCACGTGCATTGTCAGGTGTTATTATTATATATATGGAATATAATATATTCTAGATACAATAAATCTCATTTTATTATACCTAAAGTTGCATTTTATTAGTGCTTCTTAAATATTGCTACCATTAAATTTTTGTTACTTTAATGCTACTTGTTATATTGTAAAAAAGAAAATATTCTTTTCTCCTTTTTATCAAGGACAAGCATAATCCTCTTTTTTTTCTTTTCAATGTTGATATCAAAATTGTTCCCATAAATCCTATTATGACTTTTACGGAAGACAAAGTAATCATTTTAAAAGTTATTGAGTTGAATATGTTTTTAGTTCTTATATTTTGGGGCGATTTTGGTTTTAGTTTCTCTTTTAAATTAAGGTATAATTTAGTCTTTCAATTTTAGAAAACTCTGGTTTTAATCTTTTTTACCAAAATTATTTAATTTTATTTGTTGTTTACACTCTTTGGCATATTTTTGTTTCAATGTTAATTGAGAAACGCGTTTGAAACAACAAATAAAGTTAAAAAAATTTGGTAAAACAAACTAAAACTAGAGTTTTCTAAAATTGAAAAGACTAAATTATATCTTAATTTGAGAGAGAAACTAAAACCAAAATTACTCCAAAATATAGAAACTAAAAACATATCTAACCCAAAATTATTTGATTGCAGTTAGAAATTAAGGGGGTAGAGGAAGAAAACGCTCAGTGACATTCATCTTAACCGAGTCCGGCCCATCCCTTTTTCTTCTTTTTCTTCAGAAAAACTTGCACTCTGTGCATCGCAGAATCTCTTCTCCATGGCGCGCGAACCGAAGAGCGTTGGTGTGAAGATTCTATGGCTTTGGACTTTTGGAACCGCCGCTAGTAACCTCTCTTCCCATCCTTTCTCCTTCAATTCTTTCATCACCATTAATCAGATTCATCTCACTCATTCTGTTTTCTCGCAGTCCTAGTCACCAACGCCATGCGCACCAGAATGAGAGGCATGGAAGCATTCGTCAACGCCGAACAACAACAGCAACACGATTCCGCTACCTCTGATTCGTCTTTGGTGGACACGAATACAGATTGATTTCCACTGTTTCTGACTCGTTCTTGGAGTGTGACTTGCTGATTAAACTCGCCAAGGATAAAATGGCACGCACGTGTTTGTTGAATGTCGTGACTGAACTAAGGCGGAACCGCCAGCGAAATTTGGAACCCAGGCACGATGGTGATTTTTTTTTTTTTTTTTTTATTTACTTTACTATTTGTCATCGATTTTTGTGATTGTGGCATGCGTTTTACACCATATTCCCATAAATTGATCATCTTGTGGGCTTGGCACTCTGACATTGTTGATGTTGTGGGATTCGCGTAAGTTAATATTTTATTTAGATGCTGAAAATGCATGGCATGAAAGTTTGAATATAGTTTTTGAATGTTGATAAAGTAAAAAAGTCATTGAATTTAGCTTTATTTAGTCAGTGAAATGAATATATTCGGTTATTATTAACTTAGTGAGATGAATGATAATGGTATTGAAAACATTAGAGTATAGATGGAAGGTTGTTCAAATGAAATAATAGGAATATAGGAAGAACATCAACACCCTTTAGAAGAAGAAATTGGGATGATAACTAAGAGCTTACAAGTAATTTTATTTCTATCATGATGTTCGTTTATGAATTTATTTTTGTGTTTGGGAATTCAGGAATAAGAACCCTCCTTTTCTTCCATTACCAAATTTGCAAAGCTTAGTTTACAAACCAATAATGCTACTGAAAATCATATTAGAAACTTTTCAATTTTACGTCCCAAACTTGAGTTTTTCAATAAATTATGAAAAAAAGGTTATAGTTGGTCGATCTGTTCTCGATCTCCCTTCACTGTATATTTAAAATTATTTAATGGGATGTTTGTTAAGAGGAAAATTTTCATACCCAGGAACTATGGTGGGTGAGAGTTACATGATTCTTACAGAGGACTAACATGTATTTGATTAATAAAAATTATTATTGGCAAATTTACATAAATTTTCTCGAAATTAAAGAGTAATGTTATTATTTCTATTAAATTTTAATTTAGTGCTACATTAAAGATTTAATAGAGTAATCTGATTTTTTTTTAATAATTGTTTTACACCAAGTAAAAGTTAGATTCTCACCTCTTCTTGATAATGTTTTGTGAAACTTAATTAAAATCTATTTTTGAAACCTGATTCTTTTGACAATATTTCTTAAAGGTAAATTAAACATGAAAAGTAATTCCTTAACATCATATTCCTGGGAATCTAAAAATTTCTCTTCTTTGGAATGCATCGTCGTTTAATAGCGATTGTATAAAAATGTACTATTTTTAAATTTAAATAAAATCTTGTTCTTTAAAAAAAATGTAGTCTTTACTATATTAATATTATAATTAAACATTTTCAATTCAAATTAGTGAGTTTTTTATTTCTCTTTATTAAAAAAAAAATATTTTTCATCTTTATAAAATTTGAAGTCAATTAGTCCTTATAATATGTTTGAGTTATTGTTGTAGTTCATAAAAAATGTTTTTATGCTCCAAAATTTTAAGCACTGTTTTAGTTCTTAATATTATGATGAACCAAAATTAATTAACAAATATTACTTATTGAAGTTATAAAAAGTTGTATAATGAAAATCACATGAAAATAAATATTTTTATTAGTTTTACAGTGTGATAATTATATAATAGAAAAATAAAATTGTAATAAATAACAATAAAAATAGTTATAAAATATTTTTTTGTTAGTTGTTATAATTATATGTTTTAGTTTCAAGGGGGAGAGTTTCAAAATAAAGACACATCACAAAAGGTTAATATGTGAATAAGAATCATTTTATGGATTTTTAAACTTCCTTTAGATAATGCATGCTCATATTATGTCACAATGCTAGCATAAGTTATTTAGAATGGTAATTTTTTTAATACATAAGATATTAAAACCAAAATTCACACTATTTATGAAAATTAAAAACAATTATTTCATATTTTGTAAAAAAAACTAAAATTTACTAATTTTATAAAGCTAAAAATGCTGATTAAAATTCGTTAAATAATAATAATTTGAATTCATATAATTGAATAATTACATGTAGAAGAAATTAAAAAAAGGTGGTTTAAATTTTGCCCTTATTAGCCTCATTATTTCTTATCCATCATTTTATACCCATTTTTTCATTTCCCAGTGGTCCTTTGTGTGGCCTTTATCGTTTCCACCACTTCGCTTCCCATGGCTACAGCTTCAATGGCTATGACTTTCAACCTCGCAACAGCGTTCAAGGGCCTCTCCTTATCTTCTTCTTCTTCCACATCCTTCTTCGCCGGAGCTTCTCTCCGCCCGGGCCCCACCTCTGTGGTCTGCCTCCCACGCCGCCGCCCGCTCATAATTGAGAACGCGCACAAGAAGGGGGCGGGAAGCACCAAGAATGGCCGTGACTCACAGAGCAAGCGCCTCGGCGTCAAGATTTACGGCGACCAGGTCGCCAAGCCCGGTTCCATCATCGTTCGCCAGCGCGGAACCAAGGTGCCTCCCTTACCAATTTCTCTTTCGCTTTACGCTGAATTCCGGTTGCTAAGCTGTTATTCACATTAGTGAAGAGAGTTCTTTTTTTGTTTACTAAGTATGTTTTGAACAACTTCTCCCTAAACACCATGGCTAAAAAAATGGAAAAGAGAGAGAGAGAGAGAGAGCTTGTGTTTAAGTTAATTTGTGTAAACTCTCGTATCGCTTTTCCAAATTTTTATTTTTAGCTTCTGTATAAACTAATGTTATTGAGTGGGGGTAGTGATTTTTTTTTTCACAGTAAAGTCTTTTGGGAGAAACTCGTTCAATGAAATATTCTGAATGAAATAGTTTGTCATATTACGGCTACTGAGATAAGCTCATTTATAGAAGCATAATTGAATTATCCTGTTCAAGTCTTATGCTCGATTGTTAAGTTTGGTGATTTTCTATATGAATTGAGTTGAATAGGGGTGGAAAGAAGGGTTTGGAAGTCAGTTTGAAGAGAAACTAGTTGAAAGGTAAGCTTGCTTGTTCTAAGGTATGTGGTGATAATTTCACTGATTATACGACTATGAATGTCGTTTTTGGACACGACAAAATATATTAAAGCTTGAGTGTTTTTCGTGTTGGAGTTTCACCTTGGTAATGGATGGTAATCTTTAATGCAAGACATTACTGATGGTTTGAAACTTCAGTTCTGATTGGAGAACTTTACCAGAAGCACCAGAGGTATTGTTAAAAGACAAAACTTTGGTGCTGAATCTAATGTGCTTTTTGGTGTATGTCTTGGAAATTTTCGTTGGTAATATGTGCAATAAAGGTGAATGTTAGTTATTAATTAAAATAAGATTATAATTTTGGCTGGAGGATAAGACCATAAGAACACAATGTACTACGCTTAAGATTTGTTTGTGGTTGAAAGAAGTAGGAGTGATGGTCTCAATTGTTGGGTTGCGTACACTCGCGGAGTAACAGTTTGGTGTGGCCTTCTGTTTTAATTTTAAAATGGTTCATGTAGATTGATGGTTTTCGGAAGGTGGTGGATTATTGATAAGCTTTTTTTGCTTTTTGTGATTTGTTGATTCAATGATTTGTTGAAGTTGTTAATAGTTTATTACGGAATTTGGTGCCTGGAATAAAAATTTACATGAATGTGCATTGGCAACCTCAGGATAATCAATGTTTACTGCACTATTCAGTGGCTAGAAAATTAATACAAAAAGAGCAAAGAACTATTCCATAACTGAGTTGCCTTTTGCAATCAACAACAGTAGTTTCTTTTGATGATCTTTTGCTATAGTAGAACTATTCCATAACTTCTATAACATTTTATAGACTGGAAGAACTTCCTAAGTCGGTTTTGTGTTAGTTGTTATAATGGTAGTGGTAGTGATGAAGTAATGGGGATCTCATAGTCACAAATGCAGTCAACAATCAATCTATTTAGTAGCAGAGCTAGAGGACAATTGTATTTTGGAGGAGGTCATGTTAGAGAAGTGAAAAACAATACAAAAACATGTTTTATTAATTCTTAAATCTTTGCAAAAGGTAAGTTAATGCCGCTTTCAACATAACTTGCTACACCCAAAATCTATCATGCCGTTGTTACAAAAGTTTACTGTTCATACTGTCTGATAGAAGCACCATTTTCATTGTTTCAATCATCTAATATTCTCTTCCTTTTTTTTTCTGCAAACCATGAAGTTTCATGCAGGAAAGAATGTGGGGCTTGGCAAAGACTATACCATCTTCTCCTTGATTGATGGAGTGGTTAAATTTGAGAAATATGGACCTGACAGGAAAAAGGTTAAATAATTTTCTTACAACTAGATGATGACATGTGTCCTATAATCCTTGAGAATACAAATTAATGGGCTATGCAACAACATGTATTACTACAGGTGAGTGTTTATCCTCGAGAGGTACAACCTGAGAACCCCAACAGCTATAGAGCAAGGAAGAGAGAGTTCTTCAGGTTGCAGCGAGAACGCAAGAAAGCTAGACAAGAAGGAGCAGTACTTCCACCCCAGCTTGTTCTGGCTTCTGCTGATGATGCATCAATCACTAATCCAATGTGCTGATTCTGATTAGGTTAATTTACTGTGTAAAATACGCATATAAATTTTGTTGCTTTTGTGTATCTCTAAACCTTGTCACATTTTATTGAGTTTTGTTGAAGTATCGATGTATCAAGATGCCTGTCCTTGTTTTCTGGGCAGGAAAATTGAATTCGTGCTCAAAATCCATCATTAGTGTTGTAGATCAATACCCTCTTTTACTTATTCTGTAACTTTTCATTTGATGAATGAGAGGAGTCTTTTGCTTAAAAAGTTAAATTCAAAACATTTAGTCATCTCAATCATAACATTGCTTGATGAATTCTACAGCATGAGAACTTGATTTTGTAGTATTTAGAATACAATTAATATGCCGGTTGCACTCTTTGTTATTATTGTGGCATACCAGTCAGAGTCATGGGTGAATCAGTTCAGTGCATCCTAAAATCCATGCCTCATGTAAGGAACAGTTATATGGAGGCTCTTATTACGTGTTGTATTCTCCCTTCTGAAATGTGAAAATGAATTAGCGTCAGGATAATATACACGTAAGCTTTGATGAGATTCATTGTAATTAACTGGAAAAAGAATCAGTTCCGTCTCAAACAATCACTGAACATGACATGAAACAGTGTTCAGTGCATTATCTACCCTTCTTTCGTGCCAGTTGTACGTTTTGGCAACATAATAGATTAATCTAAGAGAATACCAGAAAGGAATACTAATTATAGCCACTTCAAATAGCATGAAGAGGAGATAATATATGATAAAAGGAACGCAATTGCCCTTTCTTTTCTTTTTCTCAAAGAATATGCTTTTCAAAAAATTTATATTTCTTAATTGAGTGACATTGATATAAATCTTTTTGTGATTAATATAAAATGATATAGTTGTTAATACAGAACCACACTTGAATTTTATTACTTTAACCAAAAATAGTAGTGGAGCATCTTTAGCTATTAGAACGCTTAAAAACAAGAAAGCAAGATGATGGAGCAAGACCAACAATAGTCATGTTATCCCGTTAAAAAAAAAAAAAAAAATTAAATGGCAGGATCTCATTTGAAAGAATTAAAAGTTTAGAATATTACCAAAAAAAAATTAATAGAAACCTAACTAAAAATACTCAAATTTATAAAGAAATTAAAATCTAATTAAGTCAGATCTTTAACACGATTCAAATAATATTTTTGTTATATGAGTGATGTCTTATCCTATCATGTTGTTTTCTTATTTCTGTGTTAAGAGATGTGAGATTTTTGTGATTAATATAAAACAATATTATATTAATTGTAATATTATTTTATATTAACAACAAAATCTAATATTTCTTGATATTTGTAAACTTAATATTTATAGACAAGAATCAAGATGATAACACAAGATAACAATTAATTAAACAGTAGATAATTAATTGAAAATATAAATATTTAAGTATTAATGGATTAAAAAAATTAATAAGAATTTAAATGAAAATATCTAAATTTATAAGAAATTTAAAACGTAATTAAATTAAATTTTTATTTTTATAATGTGAATTTATGGGATGTGAATTTAAAGTCACTAATACTCAACCTAATAATAAGTACCATCTATTCTTTCTCTAATGTTAATGAATTCATCAAGAAAAACGTCATAATACTTATAATCAAATTAAATGGCTTGGATTACAAATAAAAAACTAGTAAAATTAAACCCTACTCTTTAGTAAATGTAAAATCTTCAATCTGAATTATTTATCATTTAGAAAAGTGGATATAAACTATTTTTGTATGATGTCGGAGATAAAGACAAAGAAAAATAATTTTTTTGACGAATCTAAATTATTTATATTTATTTGACATTATTTTTTTATTTTTTATCTTCTTTTTTAAATACAAAAATTTATATTTTTATAACTATTTTATTATTATAATTAATATAAAAATATATTAGAAATAAGATCAATTTATAATATATAAGTGAGGTGTAAACCTCAACTTATAAATCGATTTTGTGAAGTTGAGTTAGGTTTTAAACCCACTTTCTAATATGGTATCAGAGTTAGGTTAGAGTTTATCCTAAAGAGTTTTAAATGGGCATTTTTGTTTCCATCCGCCGTCTATACCTCGACGTGAAGAAAGTATTTTATGAGGTTGAGTTAGACTTTAAAATCCAATTTTTAATAATATCATTACTTAAAAAAACAAATTCGGATATATTTCTCCTATAACATAATCCAAACAAATCCTTTTTCAGATATTTTTCACATTATTTGAGTGTTATTGTGACAGAAATTATGATTGCAATGTCTTAAACTTATTACATTAACATACATACAATGAAACACCAGCAATCATCTAAAAACTTTAAGTGTGTGATTTACACTGGTGAAGCCTCCATCAACCATGAGATTGTCTCCACTTATATATCTGGCATCATCACTTGCAAGGAATAACACAGCATTAGCTACATCATCAGTAGTTAACTCTACACCCTGCAAGTTTGCCACTTTCCCTGTAAAATCACGAAAACCAGCCACAGCATCCTCAGTTCTTTCTTCCTCAGCCAAATGGGCCACAGACAATGCTGTCGCAACACCATAAGGTGACACACAATTCACTCTTATGCCATGTTTTCCTAATTCAGCTGCAACATTCTTTGTCAGCCCCAGAACAGCATGTTTTGAACCTGTTCAGAATACAGTCAAAATCTCATATTAACTAAAACTGATAAAGTTAATCATCATGAAAGTAATTTTTAAGTCTAATTGAAATCCATACTACTAACTTATATAATAAGAATGACATCTGATTTATATATTATAATTTGATTTTATTTCTAGTCGATAGGAGACTTCCATCATTTTACTCTGAAAAATTTGTATGAGAACCTGTGTATGCATGTGGTCCAAGGCCACCAATGACACTTGCTACACTTGCTAATGAAACAATGGAGCCCTTCTTATTTGGGATCATGATTCTGGCAGCATGTTTCATCCCGTGGAACACTCCCTTCACATTCACACTGAATACCTTGTCGAATTCTGATAAGTCTGCCTCCCGTATGTCAGGACTGGGTGATCCAGAAATTCCGGCATTGTTGACTATGATGTCAAGGGTGCCGAATCTATCCACTGTGAAGTCCACTGCATGGGAAACATCTTCTTCCACAGTCACATCACCATGGAAATAAACAACATTTGCTTCATCGTTAAGGGATTCCAACACCTGCTTTCCAAGGTTGTCTTGAACATCAACTATACAGATTTTAGCACCATGCGTGTGGAACAGACGCACAATGCTTTCTCCAATTCCATCTGCCCCTCCTGTAACCAATGCCACTTTGCCTGATAACCTGCTACAAATATATACAATTCTAAAACCCTAACATCCATTAAAAATAAGATATAAAAACATCATATAAATAGATACAAATTTCATTTTAATTGTTACTTGTTAGAGTTAATCAGTAATACAAAGAAATTCTATTACCAATTGTTGTAATTTTTCTAGAGGATAAACGGGGAAAGATCTAACACCGACAGTCATGAATCAACTATATAAGAGATCAGAAAACATCACCTTCAACTTTGATAACCTGTTACTGTATATATTCAGGCTCAAAAATTGAAAAACACACAAGTTATTAATCAGTTGATATGTTATACAAATGAGGAGGCAGAATTTGACTTCTGAGTGTTGTGTATAGTCAATATTATTTTTGAAACTGAGCGTATAAATAGGAAGCTGCCTCACATGCTTGAACCAAATTAGGAAAGAGTAAATAAACATCTGACAGAGAAAATCTAAAAAAATTGGGAAAAATCCAAAATCAATTGGTTGAATAATAAGAGAAAGTAAAGACTAATAAAAAATTCACTGCAGAAAACAAGCCTTTAAAAACATTATCCATTCAACAGATTCATCAGTTTTAAAAACACAAATCTTTTCCTTGTAATGTTATCAAAACAAGAGAGAAAGAAGTAAAACTTGCAGCAGCAGCAACAGGGTATGATACTTCAACTATCTAACTGGTTTGAAAGCTATGTTCCACAAAATCTGACTATAAAAACATTTGACAAGTTGCTTAAACTAGATCCAAAACCAAAAACAGATGTTGCTCGATAGAAATCAGTTCAAAACTGAGAAAGAAAGTTAGCACTAGAAATTGATTGCATATATAAAGGGTGTGTTTGACCTGAGAAATATGTATTACCTTGGAGTTGGAGTTGAAGCCAGAAGAACACTGGTGCTGGACATGGCTGTCTACCTTCTCTGTCCTAAGCTACGAAAACACAGAATAGTAGTTACTAGGATGAGAAAAACGTTGATAAACAGAACATTTCTTTTATATATATATATATATATATATATATATATATATATATATATATATATATATATATATATATATATATATATTTCGAAAATATTATTTTATAACATTTAAACATCATCTATGTGTCATTATGTAATTGGTTCATTGTGGTATTTATGATTATTATTATTAATCGTGTAGTAAATTTAGACCAATCACAAAATGATACGTAAATAATGTTCAAATGTTGTCAAAAAATATTCTAAAAAAATATTGTCTATGTATCATTATCATATATATATATATATTAAAACTGTTGAAAAGAAAGTGACTGAAACTAGTAAAAAAAATTGAAAAAAAAAACACATGGTAGTTGTTTTCTTTAGTTATTTGTATTATCTAACACCTAAGGGAAATCCAATCTTATAATTTTATATTAATAAATTCTCCTTCATCTTTTTAAACCAAACATGTCATGTGAGCGTAACGTGTATTTTATTTTGTTATATGATATGATTTAAATATCATCCATACCTCTATACTTTAAAAATAAGATCAATATATATATATATATATATATATATATATATATATATATATATATATTGTATCTTTTTAATTTTAATAAAATGACACTAATATCTTTTTCTAATTTGTAAGCAAACCAACGTCACTTTGTTTTGTTACGTATTGTGAAAATTTCAAAGGAGAAGTCTTATGTTATTTAATTTTGTTAACTTTTAAAGAGTTTATATATGAAGACTCTCTCCACTTGTATTTAAAGGGTAGGAAAGTAGTGGGCCTTATGTAGATGAAGTTGTGGACCACATTTACATTTAGATTATAATAATCAAATATTCAACTTTTAAAATATAAAACTAAATGATATAGTTTTATATAGAATATTGTATTCATTTTTTCATATAGGATTCTTATATCACAGTCTATAATATTTGAAATGATATTTCTAGACGAGTGAAAATATGTGTAGTATGTGAATCTGTGATGAAATGGACGTGTAAGATTTGACATATGGTATGTTATGTTATAAGCTAAAAAATATTGTCAACGCCGGATAATTTAAGATAAAATTAAAATATAAAATTAAAAAAATTTACCAATAACCGTGGTTTGTGTTTTAATAAATATATATGTATAAAAAAAATTAAAAATATATGTGTATAATAATGTTTTAGCACTCAAATTTCAAAGATATGATCAAAACCAGATTTCGAGTAAAAACTGCATCTAGTCTAGAGGTTAAAAAAATATGTTTGAATATTCAAATGAAAGCCTTGTGAGTCTAATTTTTATGAAAAAAAGTTTCATTATGTTCAGAGTTTTGTGGAAAAAGTTATCAATGAAACATTCAGCAATGGTCGGAGGAAAGGAAAGGCTGAAGCTGTGAGAATGGAAGTGTTGAAGCCAATTTTTTGTGCACCCCCGCACCACAGTTTTCATTGGTTGGACCAAACATTTCGTGCACCTCTGGTTTTTTCTGTTTTCACCTATTATTCTTTGGATTTTATTTTTATTTATTTTTAGTTCATACCCCTACAATTGTTAACCCCACACCCTTATGTTTTAATTTATTTTGTCATGGGTTGATTTTTTTTGTTACATTTTAATTGTTCACATGCACACACATCTTAATTGTTTACATGCATACATATTTTAATTGTTCACATGTACACACATCTTAATTGTTTATAAAGAGAAAAATACTTAAAGTGAGAGTTAAAAGGAGATCACCATGTGTAAGTTTGGTCTCTATGAATGATTTATCATATTATACAGGTTAGATTGAGGTATGACCATGGGATGATGATGAAGGACCTTAGGAAGATAAGGGTAAGCATACCATATGAATGGTATTATAGTCTAATTAATACATTGAGTCCTACGTTCTCTGAAAGTCTTGGTTATAATATGATGACTTTGAAAGAATGTAAAGATGACATGTGAGATTATGTGATAGTTTAAGTTATTACTTTTTAAATAAATTGAAGTATGAATTCAATTATATGATAAATATTTTATTATGGTCATAATATTTAAATCTATTTAAATATATGTATTATCCTTTATTGTCATAATATGTATTTCTATATAAATATATGTGTGAATCATGGTTATCAAACTCGAGATTCAACTCGAAGAATCGTCTAAGTTTAGGTTTCCACAATTATCTACTGAGTTAACTCATTTTTAGAGCTAACTCGTCAAACTCGTCATGAACTTGGCGAACTCACTAATCCAAAAGACAATCGAGTTAGCGAATCCATGTGACTTTTCTTCAAATCCAAAAGACAATAAAGATTATAGTTTCCTCTACAAATTTAGCTAGACGTTCTTCTCCTCAATTACCTCTCGCGGTTAAGGTTCCAAGCTTTCCACACACTGTCACTCTCACGATACATCATAAATTATTGATGTAGTGTAGCTTTGTTGCTTTATATAAAGTGTAGTATATTTAATATAAAATGTTGTAACTAATTAAACTTATTATAAAATAATAATCATATTAGAAAAATATAAAAAATATTTAAAAATATAATATAATAATCTAATATTAATAATAATATTTCATTTAAAAAATTTAAAAGTTATTTATAAAATCATATAACAATAGAATATTATATTATTTATAAATATTTAATTTTTTATATATGGTAAACTTTTATTAGTTTATAATTTGAGTCTATGATCTGAGTTTATCATACTCTTACGAGTTTACATAAATTCTCGAGTTTAACAATCTTATTTTGATTTTTTATTATGGTCGTAATATTGAATTGTTAATAAAATTTTAATATCTTTAACTTACTTTAATTTTTTTGTGTCGGTTATATTCGTTTACGAATGATAGTATGTTAATGAGCAATAAATATAGTATAAATAAGAAACATCAGTCGTGAGCTAGTCATATAAGAGTGTAGATAGGAAAAGCTATTATGTTAGAATCATTTAGTATTATGTTTTTGCAAACTTTCTTATCTAAATTATTGAGGGACAATGATACATGGAACATACCTATCTAGTTTTATTCTTAATACCAATTATGATAATACTTTAATTAGTAAATTAATTCCACTAATCGGGAGTGTTACAGGAAATGTTTGCCGTTTTAAAATATCCAACTTCATAGTTTCTCACTATGAAGATGTCACAAGTTCTTTAACAGCAAGAATATGAAACATGAACAAAAAAATCTGAGTCATGAGATTGAAATTGAAGATTTTGCATATGCAAACAATATCTAACATCATATTGACTCTAATGGATCTTCCGAGAAAATATTTATTAGAAAAATACAATACTAGTAAATTTTGAACATAATCCACGTGACAAACTTACACCAACTCTAATTTAAAACCCTAAAACAATGAGTTTAAAGGGTTTTTTTTCTTATATGTTTTTCAAATTTCTTACTTAACTCACATCTGAATTCCCAACTACCTCAAAAAAGTCCCTAGAAATAACATTGAATAAGCGATGAAAATTAGTAGGGTAAAAAACCCTGAAAAAAATCATCCAATCCAATGCATTGCCTTTTAGAATTTAACAAAGGTGTACTTGATTGGATAAATTTCCAGATCAAGGACTGGACTTTGGGCTTGAGTGTCAAGAATTGAAGAAAAGGATAAACAATATGGTCAATATTTAATTAGATCCTTTTATAACCTCACAGTGCCAGACAAGTCACTGATAAATTTCCTATAGAGCAAGGAGAAGAGTATGGCACTTTGGACCCTTTGTGGGTTGCATGGAGATAAATTTCACATAAATTGAATTTAAGTGTACTGTGATCTTCAAAATACTAAAACTTAAGGATAAACAAGCATACTTTGAACCAGAATAATCATATTATTTGTATGTTTACTGAAAATCCTTGCAGTAAACTTAATGATTGCAATGTCTCAAATGAAACTGCTAACAAACAAACATTGAAAATCATCTATAAAGACGGAGTGAGTGAGTCACACTGGTGAAGCCACCATCAACCATGAGATTGTCTCCACTGATATATCTTGCCTCATCACTTGCAAGGAAGAGAACAGCATTAGCCACATCATGAGCTGTTAACTCCACACCCTGCAAGTTGGCTATTCTCCCAGTAAAATCTCGAAAACCGGCCAAGGCATCCTCATTTCTCTCATCCTCAGGCAAATGGGCCAAAGCCAAACCTGTTGCAACAGCATAAGGTGAAACACAGTTCACTCTTATACCATGATTCCCCAATTCAGCTGCAACACTCTTTGTTAGCCCCACAACAGCATGTTTTGATGCTGTGTATGCATGTATTCCTATTCCACCCAAGGCACTGGCCACACTGCTCAAAGAAACAATTGAGCCTTTCTTTTCTGGGATCATAACTCGAGCAGCATGCTTCATGCCGTGAAACACTCCCTTCAAATTTATGCCAAGCACCTTATCAAATTCTGATAACTCTGTGTCACGGATATCAGGACAAGGTGATCCAGAAATTCCAGCATTGTTGACTATGATGTCAAGGGTGCCAAATTTCTCCACAGTGAAGTCCACTGCACGGGAAACATCATCCTCTATGGTAACATCACAATGGAGAAAGACAACATTTGCTTCACCACCAAGGGATTCACACACTTGCTTTCCAAGGTTGTCTTGAACATCTGCTATGCATACTTTAGCACCTTGGATATGGAATAGGCGCACAATGCTTTCTCCAATTCCAGATGCCCCACCTGTAACCAATGCCACTTTGCCTAATAACCTGATAAAAAGAGACAATGGAAAATTTGGTAGTCACATAAATGAAACTTTAAGAGAACAAGGAGAATGATGTGAACACTCAGATATGACCATTTATGGTATCTGCCTAAGTACAATTCTAATGCATTGTTAGAGTAAACTGGTAGGAGATGAAAAACTCCATTGCCCAAATTAAAAATTGTAAATTGTAGAGCAAGTAATAGAAATATGCATACAACTCATTTATTTCCCATGACATGAACTTGGCATGAAAGAAACGAAGATTGACTAATCTCTTGCATCAAAATTCCAATATCGTCTACCATTCATATACTGCATAGAAAATGCAGAAAATGTTCCAATCACAAGCATGACTGTTTTTATCCCATGGTGAATATAGTGACAATGACATCTACATCCCAAGGAGGACAGGTAACAGTACCATATAAGATTGATATAAAGTATAAACAAAGACACCATCAATTTATTCTACCATTCACTTTTGTAAACCTGTCACAAAGTACTCAGGCTCAGTGGAAGAGTGAGGAAACACATATGTATGCTTCTCTAGAAGGATTTCTGGAAGAAAAAAAGTAGAATTGACTTCTCCATAAGTTAAAATTAGTTTATGCACAAGTTCAAAAAAATAAAAAATTGGAGAATCTTGAAGAAGCTACATTAGAGAGCATCTAAAAATTAGCTCATGCATAACCTAATTTTAACTTATGAAAAAGTCAATTTCATTTTTTTCTTTATATGTTTCTCTTGTAGAATTCCTTATGAATAAGCTGGTCTAAACAGACCCTATATAAGTGAAAGATTATTGAACTGAATCTAGTTCCATATACAAATCATGAGGCTGAAATTGGCTTCTGAGTTGCGTTTTATCAAAATTATGTTGAGAGACTGGCAGTGTGTGAGTGAATATCAAACTGCCTCACTATATACTGAAAACAAGTATGCAACATTAGCCTTGACAATCTGTAATACTGTACAAGGAATGTTTTAGCCTGAGTTGACCAAAAAGGTGTTATCTCCAATTTCAACTTTTTACATAAAAATGGAACTTCATTATATTGATTTTGTTTTTCTGTAAAAAAAAATTAGATTCAACATCATAATTCACAAAATTGAAGGGTTTGTCACAGTTTTCTGAAAAGCAGAGAAAGGAACTATATATGGTTAATCAGTATAAAGATTTTAACCAAAAATATAAAAGCATGTAACAAATAACGATCCAAACTCAATTAGGTGGGCGTTTGAAGATTGACTCATATTAGTGGATCTGGGCTTCAGAGGACCAAAACACTTTTACAAAACAAGGAGAACCAAGAGCTTCATGAAACAAGCCAAAATCCATTTGAACCAAACACATATAGAAATTTGATAGAGATCTCACAGTTAACCAGAAATTGGAACAAATCCCAAACTCAATAAGGTGAATAAAAACAGCAAAACTGCAGAAAATAAGCCCAGTAGGTGAAAACAGGATCAAACAATTTCTCATGGTTTTAAACAATGGTAAAAAACCACAGTTTCAGTGGCAATTGCAGTCGCAATGTAAAAGACTGTGACGAAATTTCGTCTATAACAGCAATATAGAGCCATGCAATTCGTAAACAGACAACTATAAGCATGAATCCAACTACTTGAAAATTTCAAATCCACTGAGCAGGTATCTTATTTGTTTTGTTAATCAAAAGAAGTAAATACAAACTTATGTTAAGCGCTTATTAAACAAGTTTCTCTAGAAAAGTAGAAAATTATTTGCTTTTAAAACAAGCAATTCAGAGAAACAGATAAAAAGACAGAAATCTGATTAAAAATAAACTTAAACAAACTCAGCAAAATCATATGACACAACAAAATAAAATAAAGAGAAATGACAAGCTGCATAGATTAGATCGAAAAGCAAGAACAGAACATGCAGAAGTGAAATGGGTGTTAGAGATGACAGAAAGAATCTATTACCTTGGCGTTAGAGTCGAAGCCAGAACTGTACTGGTAGTGGACATGGTTGTGTCTACCTTCTCTCTGTCCTTTTCGTCCTACACAAAAAGAAAAGATTTTTACAATGCTAAAACACAAAGAAAGAACATTTGCTCACTCTTTTGATTAATATCAGAAAGAAAGAAAGAAAGAAAGAAACAGTACTCTTCGCAGTTTCACAAAACTGAAAGTGATGCTAAAAGTTGATGCAGTGTCACAGAGCAATACAAAGAGTATAAATAAGGACACAAAAACCATAACTGATCAAGCTAAATCATATTCAATCCTTACAAATTAAATGCAATAAATGAATAAAATTAAATAATTATCTGTTAAATGTATTTTTAATTTCTAAATTTAATGTAAAATTGTAATTTGTTTTTATTCCAAAACATTTTAATTTTAAAGTTTGCAAAATAATGAATATAATTTCAGAATTATATTAATTCATTTTGTTAAAAGGTGTTTTGATAAAAAAAAATAATATTTTTGTTAAAAGAATTATGTTTATTTATTTTTAAAATTTGAACAGCGAAATATATAAAAATTTATGCAAATAATAAAAATAAGAAAAATTATTTATGATTTCGATAAAATTATACAAATAATATGAATGTGAAAGTGATTTGGTTACAAAATTTTGATTGCTGTGATTTCATTGAGAAATATTTAAATGTATATATTTGAGTTGTTGAAATTTATTTATTGAAATATTGTTTTAAAATCGAGTTTTGACTTATCAAAACCCATTACTCCATATGCTCTTGTCACTAAAAAACTCAAGTTTTTAATAAATTCATCTATCTTAATTATATTATAAGTGTATGAATTGGACAAAACCTTCAATAAATTCATATTAACACTCAATAACTAATATTTAATATCCACTAATATTGTACTTAATTTTCATTATATGAATAGTTATTTCCTATAGTTGAATACAAAAAAAATATGTGGATTAATTTGGTACTAAATTGTTAATGATTTGCAAATATGATATAAAAGATGAAATACTAACTTAGAAGACTTTATGAAAGGTTGTTCAATACAAATCGTCGTTAAGGAATACATTTTTTACATTCAGTAGATAAAAAAAAAAATCATTATTGAAGAGTCACCACAGTTATAAATAAACTAATAAAACTTTAATCAAATGTAATTGTGACAGGAAGAAGTCATTGATGAATAGGAGAAAAAAACTTTAAAAATTCAAGATTTTCCAATGAAGGCACTTCAAAAAGGAAAAAGAATGACCTTACGGCTTTGAATAGCCTAAGAGGAGACAATAAGTGCAACCACCCATGACGAACCTGAAGAAGGAAAAAGAACGATCTCAACGCTTTAAATCATTGCCTAAGAGGAGACGAAACATGCCTTATGCACGACAAAAAATGGAGCAAATCTACGACTCCAAAAAGCACTAAAAGTGCCTAAGAGCTCCCACGAAGCTGTCGTTGACGGCTTGACGGCACAATGGTCCCCTGATCGAAACAAACAAAATTGTGTGATCGCGGTTGAAACTGGAACTTCGGTAATGACAACGGTAAATGACAACAATAGATGATGGTGTCACTGGCAGCGGCAGTTGGCTCTAAATACTATGTTGAATATAGTTAAAATTATATATATGATTAATCTCCCTTATATTTACATAAGGTCATGTTGAATATAGTTAAAATTATATATATATGATTAATCTCCCTTATATTTACATAAGGTCATTTATTTATAATAGAAGAAATATGAACTAAGTCCAAAATACAAATAAGAAATGATAACAAACTAACGATAAAAACTAAATATAAAATAAAGATAATATATTTAACAATTATTTTAAATTAAAAGATAAAAATTATAAAGAAAACTTAAAAGATTCTTCATTATCATATTACTTTAGGCCTAAAGGGCATATTTTTTTTAGTATTAATATTTCTCTATTAAATTAATTATAAAATTATGTTTAAGAAAAAAAAGGCCTAAACTTTTTTTATACTAATATACTTCTTAAATTAATGTTTAAGATAAAAAGCCTTAAAAAAAACATTTTAAGTACTAATATACCTCTATTAAATTAATTATAACTTTATGCTTAAGAATAAAATTTAGTTAAATTATTATGCGTATTTGTTAATTTTTATTGATATTAAAAATGATATTTAATGGTATAACATTTTTTCAATAAATTATAATTTTATTTAGAAAAAAGAGAATAATTAGTTATCCTTTTTTTTTTTAGTTTTGATAGATTTAATTCCTCAAATCTCATGTTGGCTTTGTATATTAATCTTTTTATCTTTATTTATGGTTAGTTTATTTTTCTTTCTATATGTGTTGTTGTTTTTATTTTAATTGTTGAATTTTATTTTATTTTGGATTATAAATGTGTTTCTTTTGCTCAGTTTTGTTTTTCAGTACTTTTTTATTTATGGGTTTCGAGAGTTTTTATGCACATATTTTGACGAAGGAATTTGAATCTTTACTTGAATTGGTTGAATATCCTTTAATAAATGGATCCATATGTGATTTATGAAGCTATTATATATCTTGGATTTTTTTAATGAAAGTGAATTGGTGTGACTTATTAATTAAAATGAATCTTTTTATCTATATCTTTTTAAAATAAAAATTTATTTTAATAACTTATTCTTGTCTATGTTATTATGTTTAATTTGTGATGATTGTACAATGTATACAAATAAGTATAAATAGGTATAGGTACAAATGCAAGAACATTATTTAAATAAGGATGGAAAATTTTAATTTGACTTGCTTTTTATAAATATTTATATTTATTAATATTTTATGTAAGTCTAGATTGTATTTTGCATTGATATATAAGATTTGTATGAAGGCATACAAGGTAGTAAAAGTTTGAAGGTGTTACAAATAATATTAATTTTTATCTTAAATTTATATGTTTTAAATTAATTTTAATATGATTTTTTTTATTTTTAAAATAAATTTAGTAAGTTTAAATATTTTAATCTCTCTTATTATTAATATATTTATAAATTTAATATGTTTTTAGTCTCTTAATTTTGATGAAAAAATAATTTTTTTATCTGAAATTTTAATCTATTTTGATTCCAAACTTAAAAATATAATTGGATATATTTCTTTTAATCCAATGGTCTTAAATTTTCTTAACGTGTCAAACATTTTTACTAATTGAGATTAAAATGTGTCAAATAAGAAAAACAACTCAAATATTAATAAAAATGTACTAAATAATGTAAAATTTAACCTAATCGGATTAAAAAGATTATATATATTTATTTGTAAATTTTGAACCAAAATATATCAAAAACAAAATTCCAAAAATTTAAAGACTTAAAATATATTTAACCTCATATATTTATTAAGTCTAATTACTCTGTATTTGTTTTTATAAATATAATACGTTTTCTTGATATTTATCTCATCATTAATACATTTAATGTTATTTCCTGTACCAGATTAATGAAATAAATATATGGATAAATTATTTAAACATTAATTAATAAATAATTAATGTGTTCTTAAATTTTGTAATTAATAACTTTCTTTATTTCTTTTTAATTGTTGATTTGTTTTACAAAATTGTGTTTTGTTTTATTTCTTATTTTTAAATTTCAAGATAAAATATTTTAATCATACATTCAATTTAATTAATATGGAGAGAAAAAATAATTATAATAGCCTAGAAATGCAATGACAGATCAATGAACATTAAAATAAGAAAAAGGAAAGAACCTAAGTTTACTTAAAATTACATCAAAAATAGAAAAATTAAAATGTTTTCCTTTTTTATGTGAAAAAAAAATCTTATTCTAAAAGCTTGTATTTGATTAGTTTTGTTTAAACTTTGTTAATAATTAAAATAATTAAATTCTTTTAAAAATTATCACTGTTTTTTATTAAAATGAGAATTTAATATTAATATATAAATAATTTTGAAGTGAGTCTTTTATTCTTTTTTTTTTTCACAAAATTTAAAATCTTTAATTATTTTAATAAAGTACATATTAACTAATTTTTTTAATGAATACACTTAACAATTATTAAATACGAAATATATGCTTAATTACGAAAAAGAATGCATACAAAAATATAAAATTAAATATTTTTAGAAATTATTAAAAAATAGAATATGAATGTTATTTATAATGTGAAAAGTATATTTAACGAATAAATTTAGAATTTACTTTTATTCTTATAAACGTTATTATAGAATTAAATATATCATATAAAGATTTCGACAAACATCTTAACTTTAAGTTTTCAACTTTAGGATATTTTTCTTTCTTAAAAATATTTGTCCTTTTTCAAAATCGAGAGAGGGTTGTGTTGTGTGTTAGGAAAAGACACACTTAAGTCACCTAAGTGCGTTAGAAGGCAATTAATACTGTAATAATAAATGTAATTAATGTACCTCATAAAATACGCTATTTATAGTACTATTCATGGGCCCTTACATGAATGGGTCTGAGCCACGTAACCTAATCGTCGGTTAATCTTAGATTAATTATTTTTTCCTTAGCTTATTTTGGGCTATCTTTACTAATAGTCTAGCTTATATGATCTCGTCCAGGTCGAATAGGTGTGGGTCAAATACATGTTGACTTAGCAGATTAACATGTATTCGACTAGGAGCAGGTCCTATACTATCATGTTTGAGAGGGTACTTTGACGTATACATTACACTAGCCCTTCATGCTTAACATGTCATATGTTAAAGACTTGTAGAAAGCTTTATGATGCTAGGTATATGTAATTGTCCTGGTTGTGAGAATGTCGGTCTTCGACCCTTATTGTTGAGATATGTTTTTGCTCTTCTATTCTATCTTAAGGTTTGTCTATCCTAGTGTTATGGTTTTCTATCAGAGTGTTCTAAATATCGATTTCTTGTCCTAAGAGTTTCCTAGTTAGAGTTAACTTTTCATACATAGAGACTTCTTCGCTTATGTTATTTGGTTAAACGTCAAAACCAAGATCAATGTTTCTTTTAAACGAACTTGTCTTGTAATACCTTGATAGCCTCTCCTGGTTTTCTTCCTGGACGAGCTTGTCTTACCTTGACAAATATGTCTGAAGCTTTTAATAGTGTCATATTAAATGCAAGGGTAAGCCCATTATAACAATGATGGAAGACATTTGTATCTACCTCATGAAGAGATGGGAAAGAAATAGAGACAAGATAACTACATGGGAAGGTTCCCTTTGCCTGAAAATTAAAAAAGAGACTACAAAAGGAATTACGCAACACAAAATATTGGATGCCTATGTATGCTTTTACAACAAGTTTAGTTATTGATGATTGAATATGGGTTGGCCCATTCTCACTTGAATTGTTTATCATTTTGTAGTTGGTTAGGACACAAAACATTTGAGGTGAGACACACATCCACCATTGGTGGCAAGTTTGTGATAGACATAGATAAATTGGAATGTAGTTGCAGAAAATGGACTATAAGGGGAATCTCATGCTTTCATGCACTGACTTCAATGACATTTTTAAACATCAATTGAGAAGACTACATCCCACATTGGTTTACAAGGTTAACCTATGAAGAAATATACATTCTAATGATATACCTTATCAACGCTCCCTATCTATGGAAAATGACTTCAAACCCTGATGTTTCGCCTCCACCTAAAAGGGTTTTGCTTGGTAGACCAAAAAAGAAAAGAAGACTAGAGTCTTAGGAGCTAAAGAAGGACGGGACACAACTAAGACAAGGTGGAACCCATAAGAGATGTGAGATATGTAGACAACTTGGACATAAAAGAACTACTTGCCCACAAGCAGCTCAAACAAAACTCTAGCCAACTAAAACAAACCCAACCTAATCTCTATCAAGTCAGATTACTCAATGTCAACTTCAAGAACCCCAACAAAGTCAGTCAACTACAACACCAATTTAGAAGTCATAAAACGTTATTAATGTCCATATTGGTGCCTATTTTGGAAGCCATATAAATTGGAACTTCAATATGTATTATGCACTTTATTTTGGTTAGGACCTTATTATGTTGACTTGTGTTCTCTATTGAAGAACAATGTTGTCTATTTAATGAATATTGACATGAATATCATATGCATTTAAAGCATAGATTCTAATTTGATTGTATATTGAAATGAAAATGACTTTTATTGGAAGCACACTTTTTTATTTATTCTTAATTTAAATATGATTTAAAGCATAATATCACTTCATCAATATCACTTATATTGTATATTGAAAGTAAAATTTCAGATTTTCACTCATTTAATAACATCACATTACAATATACCCAACTTGGTCATGACAACATGTCACTAATACAACACTTCATGGAATTTTAAACAAAATACAAGGAAGGATGATGTTAATCACCAAATAAATTGATCACAAATGAAAAACTAAAACCACTCAACAAACCTTGTAATTAGGGCAACCCCAAAATTGCTTCCCCTCGTTCTTAATAGTTTTTGCCACTCTCAAGACAACAACTTTCCCACATTGGCATATTTGTGTTCCAACCAATCCACTTGATGAACCACCACGAGAGATCCCCTATGAGGAAGACAAATAATATTGGTTCAATGACATTGCCACTTCCTAAGCCAATGTGCAAGAACACAAGCACACTTTGTAAAGCAACCCCAAACCAAAGAGCACCCAACATTTCTTCAACGAACTCCAAACAAAAGAAGAAAAAGACTTCGTCAACCAACTCACAAAGAGAGACGACTTCGTCAACAAAGGAAGAAGAAGACTTCACTTAGGGTAACCATGTATAAGCTCCCCTTTGTAACCACGGTAGATTTAAACATATATAATCCTTCAAAAAATGGTTTTATCACGTTAGAATACTCTTTTGTCGCATCACTATACAATTAATACTGTTTTTACAAAATTAATAGAATGAACCTGGTTGATGCAAATTATACAAAACGGGAACGAAATTGATACTTTTTTTTTAAAATGGAGAAGAAATTGACACACAACAATAAAACTAGGGTTAAATATGTTTTTAGTCCCTATATTTTGGGGCGATTTTGGTTTTAGTCCCTCTTTCAAACTAAGGTACAATTTAGTTCTTCAACTTTAGAAAACTCTGGTTTTAGTCTTTTTTACCAAATTTTTTTAACTTTATTTGCTATTTCAAACGCGTTTCATTATAGCATCTGGGTTGTTTACACTGTTTGACACATTTTTGCTTCAATGTTAACTGAGAAACGTGCTTGAAACAACAAATAAAGTTAAAAAAATTTGGTAAAAATGACTAAAATAAGAGTTTTCTAAAGTTGAAGGACTAAATTGTACTTTAATTTGAAAGATGGACTAAAACCAAAATCACCCAAATGTATAGGGACTAAAAACATATTTAAATCATAAAACTAGTAACAAAATAAACAATTAAACATGTATTTTATTTTCTAGAAAAAACAATTATTGCTCGTAAATTCACTTTTACAAATTAAATAAACATTCATCTTTTTATTCATCTAAAAGTTGTATCCCTTCCAGATTTCATCAACAATTATCCCCTCACTTTTGCTTAAATAAAATAAAATTGTAATTAGTTTGTCAATCCAGTTTCATTCAAGAGTTAAAAAAAAGTTTATTTTGTTTTTCCAAAGTCATTTCTTTCTTTCTTCTATTCTCTAGAAGACCAAACAGTGTGAAAAGCAAGTTGAACAAGAAAAAGTGAAAATACATTATTTTACCTTGCCACTGTGTCACACGTGTGGTCGTAAAATAAACTGGTGCCGCTAAGGTAGGGTAGGAAGCAGTAAACCCGATTAGTGTAATAGAGTAAGTAAGTATTTCTTTCCCGCTTCAACTCTGGACTTAGAGAAAGAGCTGAAACAAGCTCCCTGCAAAACCCTCTGAACATTACATTGTTATTAGGGTTTTAAGCTATCAATTCTGCACTCTGTTCTTCTTCTTCCTCTTATCAGAATGGCCTCTTGCACTTCCCTTTCTTTTTGTTCTCACACCTTCTGTTACCGCCACTGCCTTACGGTAAGCCTCTTTTTTCCTTTTCCCCGAAACCTTGATTCAATGGATGCGGTTCTTTTCAGTTTTTTCAATTAAGGTTTCACCGTATTGAGTAGGATATTTGGTGTTTCTAATTGAATTCTTGTTCCTCCTCACATCGTTCTATTTTAGCTAGGATTTTTAATCTTTGAAATGAAGCTTTCAAGGCACCACTACCAGATTTGAAAGTGGTTTTGATAACGAATTGGTTTTTTCTTAAATGAGTGACACTGTAGCCATCACTCTGCTGAGTTGACTTAAAACATGTGTTGTGCTGCTTTTAGATAAACTCTTTTATAAATACTTCTTGAAGATGAATATGAGAAAACAGTAAGATAAGTTTTTCTTGTAAGTTTAAATATACGTATAAACTAATTTTTTTTTAATTTATAGGAGTTCGCCTATTACGAAAAATTTATGTAGTTTTTCTTCTTGTTTCTGTCTCTAAAACGGTGCTTATATACTTCTTGTTTTCTTCCTCTAAATAAAATGCTTATATAAATTAGTTTATACAAATAGATATTAAATTATACTTTTGTTTGGTTTCTCTTCCTTCCACTATATAGTGATTATTTGACTTTATGTTCGTTTGTTTTACCTGTAATTTTAATCCTATGCATGGTCATTTATTATTTTCCTGGTTTATACTGCTTGTTTTGTGTAGATACGGATGGACCCAAAGTTCTGCGTAAAAGATCGAGAAGGATAGAAGGTCCAAGAAAAAGCATGGAAGATTCTGTTCAACGCAAGATGGAGGAATTTTATGAAGGACGGGATGGGCCACCCCTTAGAGTTCTTCCCTTTGGTGGGTTGGATGAAATTGGGATGAATTGCATGCTTGATGGCAACTATGATCGCTATATCCTCTTTGATGCTGGTGTCATGTTTCCAGAGCATGTCTTACAACTCCATTCCCATCCTCTTCTCTGCGTAGTTATAGTACACGAAGAGAAGAGGATACTTAGCCCATTAAATTAGTTTGAACTGTTGCATGGCATTTTCGTATGAAAGATTTTAAAATATAAATACTAACTAAAGTTGGCATTGGATCCCACAGTCGAGAACACATAACTTTTCTACACGAACTCATTTGAAATTTCAAAAATCTCTTTAAAGAAATAAACAAAATGCCACTGCATAATTGTTGTTTGCTCTGATGTATTTTTCTTATAGGTGAACTGACCTTGATTTATGCATGGATTGCATATTTCAGCTACGATGAGCTTGGGCTCCAGAAGATTATACCTGATACCATTTTTATAAGAAAATGGAGACACAAAATTGAAGCAGTTATTATAACACATGGTCATGAAGATCATATTAGTGCATTGCCTTGGGTAATGCTTTCTTCTCCTAGGAACCGCCAGTTTGAAAAATACTCTTTTTGTCAGCTAGTTCTCTTTGATAGATTCCAATATATCAGTTTGCATATTTGTAATGAGATATAATGTCCCCTGTTTGATACACTCTACCATAATAAACTGAGGCTGAACTTACAGAAACATCTTTAGTTTAATGAATATCTGATGCCTCTGTGGCCATGCTATGACAATTGAAAGGTAATGCAATGAGCCTCAAGAAGGCATGCCGCCATTCAATAAATTAGTTCTCTAATCAGTGGCTTTGTAGTAGGCTTTAAGGACTGACTAGGGCTTATGGATACATATACTGACTATTTGTAATGTACTCTTTTACAAGCTTTGACATATGTCTAATCACAAATGTACTTTTCGAGTTACTGGGTGCCTATATTCCTTGCTTGTAAGATTGACAGTAATTTAAAGCAGTCATATTTACAAATCTTCTGCGGAGTATGATTGTTTCAGTTCTCCATCCATTTTTTCATTTCTTCTAAATCTAATGAGTTGTTTATTTAATATAAATTATTCTGTTTTTACTTTATGTTTTCTAGTACTCTATTTTTTTCTCTAACATTTAATCTAATTTATTATTCTATTATTTATTTCAAAAGAATCATGACTTACACGTTCTCTTGATTTAACTTTGACTTGGTCCATCAGATCATACCGGCATTAGATTCTCATACGTCAATATTTTGCGTTATCCTTTACAATGAAGGTAAGAATAAGTCTTGTATAGTCTTATTACTCTTTTGGTAACATGCTGCCTTTCATTTGTTTTGTCATATGAATCAACAAAACCTTCCATTATAGGTGATAGGAGGATTTCAGTGTTAACATATTTTGAACTTGAAGTTGACTGACTAATTCTTGAACTCTTAACTTTGAGCCACTGTATTAATATTATTAACAAAAATTGTGACACAGTTTAGTAGTCAAAGTTCTATTCTTTGGATTGCTTATTTTATTCATTATAGTTCAGAGGTGAAACTTTTTTCTTTGTAACAGCTTATAATTGAAGGATCATGGTGTTTTTGTTCCATCCCGACTGGCCATTTGAAATAGAACCTATCACAGTGACTCATTCTATTCCTGATTGCTGTGGCCTAGTGCTCCAATTTTCTGATGGTACCATTTTTCAATGCATTGTCCCTTTCTTCTAACTTGAATCTCCTGTTGCTGAGCTAGTTGATTCAACAGATTGATGAAAAACTGTTAGATGGTAAGGTTTTTGATTGTGAAGCTCTAGAGGAACTCTCTAAAGAAGGAGTCACGTTGGTGAGCCACCTTTATCTTTTAATTATTTTGATGTTTCTCTGTGGCGCATAAATAGTCCTTTCATGGTGAGTATGGCTCTCATGATCTGTATTGTGCTGATAAATGTGTCCAAAAGGGTAACATCTTTCTGCTTTTTTGAAGTTTCCAGTTGTAGTCTTATTAGTAACTTGGATTTTTATTTTTTCAAGGATACTGGTTGAGCCACACCAATGAAAAGTTTAACTTTATTTTTTATTTTTTAATTTAATTCAACTATGTTTGTAAGTGGCTTTTATTTGTTTTTGGGGTTGACCTGATGTTTGAACTGACCTGATAAGGATATCTCATGGAGATATTGTGTTGAAACTGTGGAAGAGGAAGGGTTAGCACTATAATTCTGTGTCTATACTATCAGGTACTTATTGGCATGTCGCTAAGAACATATTAGATGCAGCTTGGAAGGATGGAAAAGCTCCAATTGATCCATCTAGTGTGGTAATAAACATTCAGCTGTTTTATCTGCAAAACAGCTATTTTATCTATCATTCTGCCTAATTCATTCTTTTCATTGTATTTGATAATTGGACATGCTTTCTATACTTAATTTTTCATAAAGCATGTTAAGATATGACTTAAGTGATTAGTAGATGGAAACTGGATGTTGGAGAAATCCACCGGATTAAGTTATTAGTGGAAATCATTGCAATTTGCAGGTAGGCAAATAACCAGCTATAGATTTTTCCTTGTTTTCTCTTGGACCTTGGACCCAGTTGGCCTTCCTTTGTGCTATTGCACCAGCAGTTAGTTCTTATTTTCTCTGCAACCTAATTGTACCTTGCTTACCTAGCTGAACTTCAGGTTAAGTGGTTCTTTGACACATTTTTATCTTAATATATTGATTTAAATTTTGAGATATATTTAGCTGAGTGCCTGTATATCCTGGTTTTTGTAAGAGGTTCTACAAGTGACAAATATGTTGCTTTCTATTACTTATGTCTAATTTTACAAAGCTTTCACACACACAAAAACGTAAACCACACTCAAAATAACACTAGATATACCTCGTTTATTTGATTCAAACCAGCCACACAATTTATGCACTGTCCAGGGATAATGTTTCCCTTCCCACAGGACACCAAAGATCCTGTCCACACTCTCATCAAACCAAAAACGTAACCCCAAACAACAAAAGCCAACCTATATATAGTCTTCCTTTTAGGAAGACTACCCTCCTAACCTCCTAACCAACTAACAAATTTTTAATTTTCATCCTCCTTACATAAATATTCCATTTCCTAACCGGTAGATTATCAATTTATCCAAGAAAAGATTGCATTTGGAGATATCTTCACTAAATCATAGCGGGGTCCTAAAATTAGTTATATTTATAAAAAGTTTGGTTCATATAATTTATATGCACCAACTTGAGGTTATGGGTTGATCCATCTCTTCGTTTTTGAGGCACTTAAATATATATACACGATCCTCTATTGTAAAAGACAGACAAACTATTTTTGTCTTTGCACCATTTATCTCAACAATTATAATGGCCTTTTAAAGCTCTATAATCCACACAAAAACACCAAGACTTGTATTTCCTTTTAATCAAAACAACTGGGGATGAAAAACGACTATTACTAGGTTTGATTATCCCTTCAATTAATAGTGCAATGAGGGAGGTTATAGTCTCTTCATGGGCATATGGGAAATGGTCAATTTAATATTAAGGGCAACTTGGGGTAGGACAGAAATTTGATGGTCATTAGAGCAATTAGGGGAAGGGAAGGCCATGGGGTGCTTTGAAAATAGTAGCAAAAAATTTAAAAATAGTGTTAATGACAATTGGACGAATGGTTTGGGGGTCAAGCAGAGATATGCAAGTATGTGGTGGATACTGGAGAGTCATTATGGAAGAGTTGACAAAATCTGTGAAAGGAGTAAAAAATGGGAGATGGTGAGGCGGAATCCATAAGAGCGACATGGGAGCCATTTTAGCATAAGAGAGTTTAGGTGTGTGAAAAACAAATTGAATACAGCCTAAGGTGTGAAACCATGCGCCTTCAATAGGGATTAAGTAGAAGAAAACAAGAAATGTAGTGGATTGGATAGATAGAGTAACCTTTGGGCAATAGGAGGAGCAAAGTTTTCATTACCCATCGCCAATCGTAACAGAATTTGAGGGTTGGAACAGTACACGAATGGAGGGAGGTGTGTGGCCAAACCTGGTTACAAAATATTGTGAGAACTATAAGTGTCCACAAAGACAGTGACAGGTAAAACTTCTAGAAATCCTCCAAATTTGAAGATGTGATTAGGAAGGGATCCTGTATGATCATTTGGTTCAGTTATAATGGGGCCATTCAGTGGAGGAAGGATGGCAAAAGAAGAAAACTCATCCCCTAACAACAGAAAATGACTGAATGAGCACTTGTGGCCAGAGTAGTATTTTTCATCATAGTTTCAACGCGAATAGATTGCTCACCTTTCTTGTAGTTAAGTTGCAGGTAGGCTCTTGATGGGTATGGGGTTGACTGAGATAACTCTAGAGGTGGATGATGGGTTGGTTTTGGATCTGAGAAGAAAATGATTTGAAGGTTGTGGCAAAAAGGGAGATGGGAAACAGTTTTTTGTTTTTGAATCCTATATTTTGGATTCAACAGTCCAGCCAGCCCTAAAGCCTAAGAAATGGAAGTAGGTAAGAGAACATCTAATTCTCTTCTAATCTCAAGAATGAGTCCTGAAATAAAACGAAGTAAAATCATTTATAGGATGAGGCTCGTGACAGTTACAGAGTTTTGCAAAAGCTTCTTGATAATGTAATGGAGCCAAGATGAAACAGTTCTTCATGATGGTTGGCATAAGTCGAAGAGCAAAAATGCAGTTCCAAGGCACCAGTTATTGTGGCCCACTCAGTGAGTTGTTGAATATGAACAAAATTTATAATAGTTAAAAATGTCAGCACTAATCACAATAAGGATTTTGTTCTCCTTTCCACACCATCGAATGTAGGGCTTCCTCAAACATAAACAACCAACAATTATGGAGGATTATATCTAGGAACTGAATTATCTTCTTTATAAGATTAACATAAAGTCACTCATTTGAAGAAACAAACCTCGTATTTCTGTAACAAAGATGTCCGCAGAGATTTACACTGCCCAGGACTTCTGCTGATCCCATTAGACAACACATTCTGAGATATTTCTTCTCAGGGGGCCATCCTTCCTTTCCAACTTGAAATCGGTCGTTCAGTTCCCCACGCATACCAATCAGCTTCTTAACGTCACCATCTTTCCTCTTTGCTGATTTTAAAGATTTAGGTTCAGAATTTGATGTATTTACAGAATTGCATTCTTCAGTGTCTTCAGAAATACCTTCAAAGGGGATGACTTCTCTCCTTTTGGGGTACATAACCATTGTTAGGTTTAATTGACTTCACAACTGGAGAGAATCCAACAAGTGTTTTAAAAAAATCGTTTGAAACCTTCGCACCAGACAAGTGATCCTCAACTCCACTTGAGATAGCAATGTCTTCAATAGGTAGCATACCACCTACATCAATTCGATCTGCACCAAACAATAGAACTACTGTGTGAAAAAAGATATGATACAAAAAAAAGTGTAGCCGAAAAAAATATCAATTGAAATAAAATTCACTAATAGTTACACAAAATATAGTAAAAAGGAAAAGGGAGACACAGCTAAAAGCCTATTGGAATTTGTAGTAATTAATGTTTGGATTCATAAACACAGATATCAGAGTGGCGCAGCGGAAGCGTGGTGGGCCCATAACCCACAGGTCCCAGGATCGAAACCTGGCTCTGATATAAATTAAAATTTTACAATTTTTTAATTATTACATTTTTTTTCTAAATAAATAACATAAAATTTGAGGGTTGGAACAGTACACGAATGGAGGTGTGTGGCCAAACGTGGTTACAAAATATTGTGAGAACTATAAGTGTCCACAAAGACAGTGACAGGTAAACCTTCAAGAAATCCTCCAAATTTGAAGATGTGATTAGAAAGGGATCCTGTATGATCATTTGGTTCAGTTATAATGGGGCCATTCAGTGGAGGAAGGACGGCAAAAGAAGAAAACTCATCCCCTAACAACATAAAATGACTGAATGAGCACTTGTGGCCAGAGTAGTATTTTTCATCACAGTTTCAATGCAAATAGATTGCTCGCCTTTCTTGTAGTTAAGTTGCAGGTAGGCTCTTGATGGGTATGGGTTTGGCTGAGAGAACTCTAGAGGTGGATGATGGGTTGGTTTTGGATGTGAGAAGAAAATGATTCGAAGGTTGTGGCAAAAAGGGAGATGGGNAACAGTTTTTTGTTTTTGAATCCTATATTTTGGATTCAACAGTCCAGCCAGCCCTAAAGCCTAAGAAATGGAAGTAGGTAAGAGAACATCTAATTCTCTTCTAATCTCAAGAATGAGTCCTGAAATGAAACGATTTAAAATCATTTCTAGGGTGAGGCTCGTCGTGACAGTTACAGAGTTTTGCAAAAGCTTCTTGATATGTTATGGAGCCAAGATGAAACAGTTCTTCTGATGGTTGGCATAAGTCGAAGGGCAAAATTGCAGTTCCAAGGCACCAGTAATTGTGGTCCACTCAGTGAATTGTTAAATATGAACAAAATTTATAAAAGTTAAAAATGTCAGCATCAATCACAATAAGGATTGTGTTCCCCTTTCCACACCATCGAATGTAGAGGCTTCCCTAAACATAAACGACCAACATTTATGGAGGATTATATCTAGGAACTGAATTATTTTCTTTATAAGATTAACATGAAGTCACTTATTTGAAGAAACAGATTCTGAGATATTTCTTCTCAAGGGGGCATCCTTCCTTTCCAACTTGAAATCGGTCATTCAGCTCCCCACGCATACCAATCAGCTTCTTAACTTCATGTTTCCATTTATTTCTCTTTGCTGATTTTGAAGATTTAGGTTCAGAATTTGATGTATTTGCAGAATTGCATTCTTCAGTGTCTTTCGTTTGAAACCTCCACTTGAGATTGCAATGTCTTCAAACAACTAAAAGCTTATTAGCATTTGTATTCATTAATGTTTGAATTCATAAACATGGATATCAGAGTGGCGCAGCGGAAGCGTGGTGGGCCCATAACCCACAGGTCCCAGGATCGAAACCTGGCTCTGATATGAAGCAAATTTTTCCTATTTTTAACTATTACATTTTATTTTTCTAAATCAATAACAATAAAATATAACTTATGGGACCAAGGATCTCCACATTCTTTGTAGTCTGAGAGATCTTTCATATCCATACTTGTCAAATCAAAATCACAAACATTATGAAATCTCTTTAGTCATAAAATTTTCATACCTAAAAATTTCACCTCCTAAAATTCTATACATGGTATATACTAAGCACATCAATTTAGTATATTTTAAACCCAATAATAATTTGTATTAACGGCAACACTAATTTCACATTAACAACAGCCATAAATTCATACCATCGACAAATTATTCAAATAAAATAAAATAACTTTTCCTTGGAAGACAATTTTATTAGCTTAAGAAAAATTACAGAATTAAACATATCATAAAATCAATTTAAAATCAATAAAGATAATTTCTTAATTCAAAATTCAACATAAATATTTTAATATAAAAATTACTTTTACAATGATAACTTAAATACATGATAATAAAATTTATTGGATATTTTACAAGTATTTCCATTCCAGATCAACATATGATTTTTGCATGCTAAAAAGTCATTTCATCTTCTCTTGAATATGTTTTTACCTTTCATTAGTTTGTTGTAGGAAATCTAGTACTTGTAACAGGCTTTCTCTCATCTTGATACCACAAAGAAGTTTTACATTTTCTACCATATAGAACTTGAAGAGGTATCATATTATAGAACTTGAAAAGGTGTCATGTTATGGAAACTATTATTGTAATTATGTTTTGCCAAAGGTAAAATTTCTTTTCAATCTCCAAGATGATGAAGGATGCAAGCTTATTAGAGATAGTGAAGAGATTGTATAATCATCTCCAACCCAACTAACCATATAGATAGTCAAGAGATTGTATAATCCTCTCCAATCCAATTAACCATACAAATAGTAGAGAGATTGTATAATCTTCTCCAATCCAACTAACTTTCCGTTTGCAGATGATAAATAGAACTTAATTTTAAATTGGTTCCCAAATCTTCATGTAGACTTTTCCATAACTTATAAGTGAATCCTGGGTCTCTGCATCAAACATTGTATTTAAAGGAATGCCATGTGTCCTTACTACCTCCTTAATGCCCGTCCATTGATGATTCAATAAGTTTCTTAACATGGTGATGGATGGTAGTTGACCCGATGTATAGAACGAGTTGATATGTTTTTTTTGTTTTTTCATTTTCACTCTTATATCATGCATTATATTTTTTGACCTGTGTTAATTACGATTAAATTTTAAGTGTATAAAATTGGTATTTTCTTATTACTATATGTTCTTCTTATATCATTGTTGTTATTATTTCATTGTTTTTGAAGTTTATCTTCAATGATGTCATCATTATCACATTAGAGTCAAAGAAGTCGAAAGGAAAAATAATCGACTATTGAGAAAGACATTCTTGCTCTAAGGAAGCCATACGTCGAAGTTGTATTATATCAACAACGTTTCTTTAGCGATCATCATTACATGGAGCAACAAGTGATTTTTATGTACTTGTGGTGTCAAAGATTACTATTTTGATTCCTTCGCCACATCCGGTCTTTATTTTCATCATCACTTAGTATTTCAAAGGCTGACAAACTTTGTTTTATTGGATCGTCTATTCTATCCGAATTTGATAAAAGTTTTCTATTCAAATATAAAGATCTTTGTCAATGGATACCTACAGAGTGAGATGAACAAAAACAAAATTATGCTAAGACCATATGATTGGTTTCATATTGTCCATCTAAAATACGAGGGTCAAAAATTTTTCTTCATAGATTTACCAAAGACATCCTCTTTGATCGTGACATGACATTGAAATCTATGGTGAGACTTGATAGGCAAGGTCAACGTCAGAAAACTGTTGGTTGTCTAAACATAAATGACAAACTTCTTCATTATGCTGTCATATATGTTGACTCCAAGAGTTGAAAATTTTGCAAAATTGTTACAATAAGATATTTTTATGATATAGGTACTAAAAAATAACATATCCATGAATTCAACTCATCATATCATGCAACGTATGCTTAAATGCAAAGTCGTTGACACACCTCTTCCATATGCTGTATTGATCACCCAAATCATGCAATATAATGGACTAGATCTTTTTGTTGACAGCAACACTCAAGTTGGATTGAGACAATATTTTTTCACCAATTCTTTGAAGAAGTTCAATATTTTTAACAACAATGGTGTATGATAACACAACACATGGTGGTCATTTTCAACATCTCTCATACCCTACAAATTTTGACATGATGATTCAAATGTAGGAGTTTCAAGACTTGTAAAACAGAACGCAATGTATGGAAGATATGTAAGGATGCGTTCAAAAAATTGAAGATAACTTATCCGACTTAACTCTGATCATCAACTGACAAATGTCAGAAGTGAATTTTAATATCAACTTAATTTTCCATAAATTAAAGAATTAAGAGGTTTATAATTGCATATATCTATCATCATCTCTTTGCTTTATTATATTACATGAACTTATATTATATTTTATTATATAAAAATATTGTTTTAATTATTTATTAATTTTTTTATTCTACTATTTCAAGTAATATTTACCAAAAAATTTGTTACTCATAAATATAATTTTATATTACTATTATTAAGGACAATTTGATAATCTTTATTTTTTATTAATTAAAACATTCTTTTTAATTTATTACACAGTTAAATTTATTTTCAAATTCATTCTGGATCACTTCCAAATATTTAAAATAAAAATATATACAATTATTCTCAAATCTCTTCCAACCTATCAACTTCTCCCTTAAATTCTCTTCCTTCAATAAACACACTTTTAGGATAAGCACCTGATATTCTTATTTTACCTCATGTCTTGTAAAATGTGAGAAAACAATGGGTTTCTCACTCCTGTGCAAAATCGCAAATCCTAAATGTATTTTTTGTGTTTGTATTTTTTTCGGATTGAGTATTCTGAAACTTAAAATAAAAAAATAAAATTGAAAATTTAAATTATATGGAGGTGCACGTAAGAAAATTATGGAGGTGCAGAAATAAACACCCACTTACTTTTATAGTCTAAAACCCGACCCATCGGACCCAACCCGGTCCGTTGTTAAAAGAAGCAGCATAATGTTCTTCTCTCTAAAACCCTAAACCTCGTTGCGCCAAAGCAGCTTCCTTCAAATGCCATTTTATTTTTCTCTTCACCACTTCTAGGGTTTCAGTTTTTGGCATCCAATGGCACTATTCCTTCTATACGAATCCGCTTCGGGCTATGCACTGTTCGAGGCTCATGGCCTTGATGAAATTGGTCAGAATACTGAAGCAGTTCGGAACTCCGTTTCCGACCTCAACAGGTTTGGGAAAGTCGTTCAGCTTCGTTCCTTCAATCCTTTCACTTCCGCTCTTGATGCCCTCAAGCAGTGCAACGCCGTCTCTGAAGGTAATCAACCAGTCTCCCACGCTGTTACTTAGATAAACTTGCATTTTTTCAGAATCCATTTTTGTAGAAAATCAACTTTGACCAAGTTTATTAGTGTAATCGTAATTTTTATTCAGGTTGGTTGATTTTTATTTAGGTCATGGGGTTTGCGTCTTTAATTTTTCTTTATTACGTGATTTTTATTCTGTTTGGTGGTTTTTATTGTCTACTGTGTTGACTATTATCTTTCGGGGTTTTCAGGCATATTAACTGATGAGCTGAGGACTGTTTTGGAGACTAACTTGCCTAAAGTAAAGGAAGGTAAAAAGGCCAAGTTCAGTTTAGGTGTGTCTGATCCTAAGATTGGTTCACAAATATCTGAAGTGACAAAGCTTCCTTGCCAGAGTAATGAGTTTGTGAGCGAACTTCTTCGCGGGGTTCGATTGCATTTTGATACCTTTGTTGGTGATCTCAAGGTTAGTGTTTCCTCAGGCCTATTGTTGTGTTTCTGTGTGTGCAGGATTCCGAGTTTATATTTAATATTTGTCCTGTTTTGGATTTCATAGGCTGGAGATTTGGAAAAGGCCCAACTTGGTCTGGGTCATAGTTACAGCAGAGCGAAGGTGAAATTTAATGTCAATAGAGTGGACAACATGGTTATTCAAGCTATCTTCCTTCTTGATACACTTGATAAGGATATTAATTCGTTCTCCATGAGAGTGAGGTAGTATTGTGTAGCATTAAACAATTCACTTTCTTTGACAGTTTTGTTAACTTGAGGAATTCATTTCTCTATTTGATTCGTAATTATGTGCAGAGAGTGGTATTCATGGCATTTTCCTGAACTGGTGAAAATTGTAAATGATAATTACCTGTATGCCAAAGTTTCAAAATATATTGAGGATAAGGCCAAGTTGACTGAAGACAAGATTCCTGGCTTAACTGAAATAGTTGGAGATGAGGATAAAGCAAAGGAGATTGTGGAAGCTGCCAAGGCCTCCATGGGTAGAATTCTCATCCTTTTAGGGGCTTTGTTTCATGATATAATGTTTCCCTAGGAATCATTATCCAGGAATTTTATCACTGGAATGTGATTCTAAGACATTTGAACTTATGTTTGGTTTAATTTTGATATTCCTAGGAATCCTTTTTAAATTTTAGAAATAGTTATAATAAAAGTGAAGTGAAAGCTTTAGTGGGATTTGAAAATTAAGTTCCACCTTCCCATCAGAATGTAGTTTTCTTACACTTGACAATAAAAACTGTATAGACATGTGAAGAGAAGATATCTGGAAATAATTTTTATATCTTTCTAACAGACATAAGGATGAATATTCCCTCTTTCATATACCGTGAAATGCAAAAAAAAGAAATGTGAAACAAATGTATCTGGTGGTTTTAACTTTTGCCTCATTCTGTATTCAAGTCTTCTTTCTGTTGATTTTTTTCAGGACAGGATCTGTCTCCAGTTGACTTGATCAATGTCCAACAATTTGCGCAGAGGGTAATGGATCTGTCTGAGTACAGGAAGAACCTGTATGACTACCTGGTTGCTAAAATGAATGATATTGCGCCAAATTTGGCCTCTTTAATTGGTGAAGTTGTTGGTGCTCGTTTGATTTCACATGCTGGTAGTCTCACAAATTTAGCCAAGTGCCCCTCATCAACTCTTCAAATTCTTGGTGCAGAGAAGGCTTTGTTCAGGTTTAAACTACGCCTTTTGTTTTGGAGTTTCTTTAGTTTTTAAGTGTGAATTTGTTTATTGGAAGTTTGAACTAAAACAAACATGGCATCATTTGTAAAAGTGAAACTGCAGGAATTTGGTATTTCCATTGTTTAGATGGCTAAAATACAGACATTACTTTTCCTTGTGCCGCCGTCTTCAGGTTTTTATTGTTTTGGTTGCTTTATTCAGGGCATTGAAAACCAGAGGAAACACTCCCAAATATGGTTTGATATTCCACTCTTCTTTTATTGGTCGGGCATCTGCCAAAAATAAGGGCAGAATGGCTCGTTACCTTGCAAACAAGTGCTCAATTGCATCACGGATTGACTGCTTTTCTGGTTTGTTTCTTACATATTCAATTTAGAAATCTCATGGCTGTACGTGTCACCTTTGTCATGATTTTATTGTACCTCAATGCAGAAAGGGGTACTACTGTGTTTGGGGAGAAACTCCGTGAGCAAGTTGAGGAACGACTCGACTTTTATGACAAGGGAGTTGCCCCTCGCAAGAACATAGATGTCATGCAGTCTGCAATTGAAAGTGCTGAAAATAAAGGTTATACAGACACCTGATTTTCGGTTTTGTGATTTTCACCAAATTAATTTTGGTTTTAATTGTACCTAAACTCGAATTGGACACGTTTTGTTCGTAATATAGTGGATAGTTATGAAACATAAAAGTTGCAGGTCATAGTAAGTTTCATGTCCTGGGGTGGATGCTGATGTGTACTAATTCTGCAGATACGGAGATGGAAACAGAAGCGCCTGCTGAAGTTTCAGGCAAGAAATCCAAAAAGAAGAAACAAAAAGCTGCTGCTGATGAAGGTGGTGACATGATTCTAGATAAGCCTACAAAAGTTACAAATGGTGATGCTGTGGAGGATCATAAATCAGAGAAGAAAAAGAAAAAGAAAGAAAAGAGGAAGTTGGAACAGGAGACGGAACAAGATGATCAGGCTGAGGACGATGGTGCCAATGGGGTCGTAAGTGAGCAGGATGGAACAGCTAAAAAGAAGAAGAATAAGAAGGTCAATAATGTAGTGGAGACTGGTGAAGAGTCTAAGAAGAAGAAAAAGAAATCAAAAAAGGAAACTGAGTAAACAATTATGTAATTGCAGCTTAGCTTTCAAAATCGAATTTGTCATGTTGTAGTTTTGGAGAATGCTTAGTTTTATTTGTTTGAATTTTACCATTTTGCTGAACTTGACTAGAACTATTGTGTTAAATTGTCGTTTGGTATACAAATTTTGTCCTAGCAAGTTTTTGCATGATTTCATTGTTAGAGAAGTAGTTCATGCACACTATTTTTTTTCTGTATTTTAAACTCTATTAGAAAGGAGTTTTTTTTTTTTTTTTTTTTTTTTTTTTTTTTTTTTTTTTTTTTTTTTTTNACTATTTTTTTTCTGTATTTTAAACTCTATTAGACTCAAAATTTTTTTTTTTTTTTTTTTTTTTTTTTTTTTTATCATTAGTCATTGCTTCAGTATTTTTGATATTGTACTTTCTAATAATTTTTTAAAGTATTTTTTTGTTTATTTTATTATAAATAACACTAGAAATTATTAGCAGAATTTATCAATTTTATATTTTAAAATTTTGAATTAAGCAATGGTTTGACTATATGTTGTATATTCAATTCACACGCTACAATCATATTCATATATTTAAGACTGAACATTGGTTAAGCGTTATTGAAAGTTGTTTTTAATGTGTGCCCTAAAAGTGGTCCACATGCATCTTCATCCACAACCTTTGTTTTTGACATGCTTGAGAGCGCTTAACCCTATTAAATGTTCCCTTTTTGTCTTCCATGTTCTCTAATAATCTTATTACACCATCTTTATCTTTGTAAAAATTTATAACTCTTTACTTATTAAATTATTTAAGTTAAGTATATTTTTACTACTTGAATTTTCATCCAAATTTAAAATTTGTCATTCTCTCACTTTTTTTATAAAATTTATTTTTATATTTTTGAAATAAGTGGAATAAATCATTCATTTTGAACGACATTAATTTTTTTAAGTGTATAATAACGATGATGATATGAACATGTTGTATGCGAGACTAGAGAAACTATATTTTTAATTTAAATACTATATATCTAGATGATGTTGGATTTGTATTATAATACTATATTCTGTGAGTAGTTGATTTCTCTTTGGTGATATTAATGATGTAGTAATTTATGTTTTCTTTTCATTCATGTAATTTATCTTAGCTTTTTTTTTTTTTACTTTTCGTTGATTTGGTTTATGCTTAATGCTTGTTTCGAAACATGTCTTAGAGTATGATCTAATTGTTGGAAGTTGTCAAAAATGGAGTTTTAACAACTGAATTAACTAAATAAAACCATATGATAAGGATGAAACTGTATTTAACTCCCACTGTTATGACTTTTAATGCAAGTATTGAGTAAAACTTATGCCAAGAAAATTGGTAGGTTGTTCAAGACTTAGATGAACACTACATGATGAATATGTGTATTCTTAGCCTAAGAGAACATTGAAAGTAATATCCATCACCAAGATTATCCTCATATGTGGGTATATATTTGGTTAAGTTAAACAAAGGTCTGCACCCATGAAGTAAGTCTCTAAAATTGAACATTTATAAGTTTGCTAAGTAATCTTGTTACAAGAGCAATCTGTATAAGGTTATTTAGAACTATATATTTGAAAAAATAATTTTGCATATATGAATTGGAAGTATTTGAATGTTGTTGTATTCATTAAATCTATCACTGTTGCATCTAGAATATTATCCATATTTTATGAAAAACTCCAAAAACCAACTACCAATATACTTATTCCTTCTATGTGAATACGATAACCCCATTTGGCTATACTACAAATGACTTTATGTATTTGTCAATGTGTCACAACCAAATACTTTCTCATTTTAAAAATTGATCCATTCAACATTTCAATGTGTGAAGGTGGAGTTTGATCAATAATGAATAACTAAGAAAATACTTTTGATTTACTCCACTGGTCAATTAATACCCACAACTTCAAAATAGGTCTACACATATGGACCAACATTACTATGAAATGTTTTTTCCTATCCCTTTAACTCAACTTTGGAGACCTCACAAATTTTCCCCATACAGTGAAACGTGTACGAGAAACCCCTAAATTATTTTAACAAAAACTCCTAATGCATGCATCGAAGAAAAATTCCTAAATCATTCAAATGCGAATTAAAGATAGCAACAATGTTCATATTAACTCGAATAACACTAAGTGTTGTGTCGCAAGAGATTCTCTGCTTGCATGCTTCGTTCTTGCTATCTATGCAGGTAATCTTTATACTAAAGCTTTATTCAGAAGTGCTACACAAGGGACATAAAAACGTTGAAAGATAATAAGACATTCTTAGAATCTTTCCTCAAGCTTTGCACTAAAAGATCACACAAGTTATATTTGAATGAAAACAATGTCATACTACAACGTAGACCTAAGTTTGACTAGTTGCCTAAAAGGGTTATGAATTCTATTCAAAAGTCAACTCAGTGTCCAACGGTCATTTCTCAAGAGGGTGATATATAAAGAAGATCCACTGAAGAGAAGATGTTGTTGAAGTTGAAGAAGGTGAAAACAGAAGAGAGAAAAAAAAAGTAGGGAAGAGAACATGCTAAAGAAAGATCTTTAAAAACTATCTCTACTATACCTCAAAGTATACATCGTTTCATGCTTTTCGACCTAAGAGAAAGAATCTCATATGTTCACAGGTTATATTGTATTGAATTGATACTCTCTCAAAAAGTTATTCAGATCTCTATTTGTAATCAAACATGGAATGTGTTTGTATTAAAACACTTGCATGGATCTATTTGTACTAGTCAGGATTGACTAAGGAACCCAGAGTGGTTGATAATATTCAGTGTATACCAAGAGTGGTTAGAATAGTTGAGAATCAGGAGTAGATAAACTCAGACTAGTCAAGATTCACTAGGATTGATACCAAGAGTGGTTAGAATACTTAGACTAATCAAGATTGACTGAGGGTTAAACGTTATTGTAATCTTGAGTAAGATTAGTAGAATCTTTCAAGAGTTTTTAAGGGAAATTGGATGTAGTTCATGTTAAGTGAACCCGTATAAAAACACCTATGTTATTAGCTTTTTATTTGAAACGTTTTCTTAAAAAACTTTATTGAAAATACAATAATCTAATAGCTATAACAAATCGTCTATCTCCTACAACAAATCGTCTAACCCCTACTATAATTAACAAATATTATTTTGTGAAAATTTTTTGAAAACACTATTCAAATCCCCTTTTTCTAGTATTTTTCGTATATTTCAAAAATCAACATCATTTCATTCATAAACTAAAAACATACTTAACCAAAATCATTTCCTTATCTATTTTATTATTAAAATATATTTTGAAAGGACAAATCGAATTTCAAATATAATATAAAAACTAAAAATAAATTATTTTCTTATTTTTTTTATTATTAAAAACTCCTTATTTTTCTTTCATTTATTATCTGATTATTATTTGTCTTATCTAAACAATTTAGGGGACAAATACATAATAATATTTATGAATTATCCGTCTCATTAAAAAAAGTTATTAATTATTTTCGTATAAGAGGAGCAACATTTCGGTAGTCACAATAATTATCCATTATCCGTCACATTTAAAGTTACATTACTCATTGCGTACCCACAAAAATATTGATAGATTTCCTTTTATATTTGAGTTTACACATGGGTACAATTCAATATTTAAAAGAAATATGTAATAATTATAAAACAAGAACAAAATTGATCTTCAAATATAATTCAAACAATGATGTATGAGCTTGACAAAATAAATCTTGATAATTTTACTAGATTAGATAGGATTGTCATGATTTTGTTAAAAGCCTTTTGTGATTAAGATTTTGTAGTTAAAATTTTAGTGAATTTATACTATGAAAATTTAAAAAAATTGAAATATATATATATATATATATATATATATATATTAATTATGCATTTAGGATTTGAACCAGCATATCAAGTTTCTAGTAATAAAGAAATACAATAGTCAATAAAATAATAGTAAAAAGATATAAGAGCAAAACCAAAATACGTGTATATGTTTATGTTTGAATAGTTAATCTATGTATTAGCATTCTCACCCCGTTCTTGGGTTTTGAATAATTGATTTAAATTATGTAGTCTTCGTTGTAAGATAATATTTGCATTGCAGTCATGATTAGCTCAATTGAAAATTTATCACAATCAACATTCTTTCAATCAACTGGAGCTGTGATGAGTAACCCATGTTAATATAGAACATGTAGTTCTTGATTCTGCTACGTGCTTGTCTTTTAGTTTATACATTACTATTGTAATCTAGCATCTAAGAATTATATAAATATTCACACGATCGAATGGTTTGGATGTTAACAGATAACTCGGCATAAAGCAATCTTCAGTATTTTTGGTTCTTGAGACTTCAATAAAATTTCAATCGTAACAATCAAAACATCCAAACCATTCGACCGAAGAAGGTTGAGTGAGGACAAACCCAGTTTCACCACTAATTTCATGTAAGCTGTGTGTCTGCTGCATAAATCTCTTCCTCAAAAAAATACACACAGATGATTCTTATTCACTGGCATTACAACATAACCTCACAAACTTCAGAATTGGCTGTTGCATGAGGTAACAAAAAAGTGTAAACTAACAAAATTGATTTTTACCTCGAACAATGAACATACAATACACAAACTCAGGTGCAGTCAGATAGTAACACTTTCCAGTTAGATGATGGGGCCCACAATTACGAGTGTTTTAACCATTTAAAGTATAAACAACACCTGAAAAACTTTCAATTTTAAAAGGGCAAAAATGAAAGCAAAAAGCTTAAGAAACATCCAAAATATATAAAAGACGACACAGTAAAAAAATTCTAAGACTTAGTCTCCTCGGCAACTGCCTCAAAAGTCTCTCCTGGGACAAGATCCGGGACAGCCTCATCATCATCATCATCCTGTGCTGTGGTTGCAGCAGCTCCTGCTTCAGGTGCCTGCTTCTGAAATTGTTCAGCTAGTTTCTTTAGGTTTTCCAGGTTATCTGGCCCTGCAATTTTTTTAGAATAAACAGCTACAAATTAGCAAGACAGAAAAAGAAAAAAATTAATATAAAGATTAAGCTTTAAGAAGATACATATCACACACCTAATTGGTGGATGATGTTAGGGAGAATATCCTGCAATTCTGCAAACAGAAAATTGTGTTAAGTAAAATGTAATATAGAAGGAGATCGAGATCAGTTAAAAATAAAATGGATTACTGTAGTCAAATCTGATGCTAGAAATAGAGAAAAATTATGTTATGTATGCTCCAATTTAAAATAACAAATCTGGACATTTCATGTGATAAACATTCAATTAAGATGTCCATGCCCATAAGGCAATTAACACCTGCAATTCTTGTAGATTGACTTAGCCGGCCTGAACACACATTTGCATAAGATACTGGGGAATGATCTCTAAAGATGTTAAGACTTAGCAACACACAAACGCAGACAGCATAAACCAAGTCAGATGTTACAACAGCAAACAGAAATGAAGAAAGAGATGTATATATAAACTTACTCTTTGTTTGAGGAGAACCACTAACAACCCAAGTATTGGCAGCAATAGATGCTTGCACTGCAATAGATTCCATGTTTAACAATTAGCCACCTTACAATGTCGAAACAAATGTACACTAAAAATATCACACATCAATATTTACCTTTAGGGTTTAAAAACTGGATAACTACATCATCCTTAAAGATGTTGACTTCCTCAATTGCAGGGATAGCATTCACCCCTATTCTCTTCAGGGTGCTTTGTAGCCTCTTGTCATCTGTAGTAGTAGTCTTGTGGACAGCCTTCTTCTTCCTACAAGAGAGGGAAAATAAATAGTTTAAAATGATAATGTCAACATTTCTAATAGAAGTGCAATAAGAAAATATCAATGCATGGCTAGTAAAAATCTATGAAGATTTTAGTTGTTGCATCAAATTATTTTGGGAAACATATAGGAGTTTATAACGATATTAGAAAACATAAATTGCTATGGAATAAAGTCAGATTTTGACATACAAATATACCTTCTCATGGTACCCTTTCCACCAGTTCGAACAGAACTAGCCATCTTCTTCAACCTTTCTACATCCATCTGTATACAAGCAAAGAAACAAAAATAAGTTTCACAGAAAGAAAATAAATCACTACAGCTTGACAAAGGGGGATAAATTGCCAGTAAGGGGAATTGGTTAAATATACAAAAGGCATACAATTATAAATAATTTAAAACGTAATTCTCAACTGGTTAAAACATAGCCAGAAATCACCTAAAATATAAAAGAAATTAAATAATTTATAGCATATAAAAAAGAAAAAATAATATCACATTTACATAAGATAAGCTTATAATCAAAGAATAAGCCGAATGATAGGTGAAGCAGGAGAAAATAAAAATATGAAAATTTGGTGTTGATAATTCTCATTATCATATTACAAGTTATAATTGCACAACTAGATATAAACCGTGTATAGCAACCCATCTAAAAAGAACAAAGTAATCTTGAGTGATTTCTATGTATGCATTGTATTAAGAACCTATTTCTGAAAGCTTGTACTAGTTGCAAATTCATATCAACTATATCATGGTTCCCATTTTAGCATGTAACATCAAGCATGCAATCCTAATAGCATTCCATAAAAGATTGAGTGAAGTCACAATACATCAAGACAGTCTATGTAAATGCACTCATCATCAAAATGCATTGAAAGACACACACCTAAGTTTAGTTCCCCCATACATACAGCAAATAAAACAGGAGGTGAACACAGTAACCACAGTTCAGATCCCCAATATTACTCCCCATTGAACAACCCAAAAGAACCAAACCTTCATCATTCAACTCATCCCCAGATGCAATTCAACCATCCTCAAAATACAAATTCCAAATGCCACACACAAACGTCCCATCAAGTAACTCCGAAAACCATTGCATCCCTAAATTTGTCTTTTTTTCTTGCACATTCTTGCACAAGCCATTAAAAAAAGAAACAAAAGAAATCAGCACTAGTCTATCTCCAGTCATTCTCATTATGTAATATAAATAATTGATATTAATAAGAGTACCCGAATCTAGGAACCCTACTACTACTACTAATAATAATAATTAATAGTAACAATTAATACTTATAAAACAAAAAATCAAAAAAGTTTCCACAAACTTTAGAATCAAAGGATACACCAAATCTACTGCAGGAATTGGATTCTCAAATACAAACTGAAATCATTACATCAACGGCAAGCAAAGATCGAAAACGTATCGAAAATACCAGAACCGATTAAAGTGACGAAGACCTTGTAAGGTGAAAAAGACTATACCTTCTTGAAGCTTAGGTGGTTTGGAACAGATTGTGAAGTGTAAGAGCTAACCGATACTACTAGATAAGGACTTCCTTTTATATGTAAGAGACTCTGCAAAAACCCTAAGTCACTTCTTTCAAATTTTTCTTTTTAATCCAATCAACAATCCCTCCTCCCCCAACCCACACGTTTTGGGCCGGTGAGCTTGGTATTTAAGACCCAAACTATTAATTCCTGCACCCTCACATTTTTTTTCTTCACCTATTTATTTAAATATCTCTTTCATCTTTTGTGATCTATATCTCTTTGAAGCTTCAAAAACCCTCTTTTTGTGTTGCCTTTCACTCACGCACACTTCAACCCCTGCTTTGAATGTTGTTTTTGGCTAAAAAAAATTACTCATGGAGGTCAGGGTTTAGTAGAGGTTAAAGTTAGATAGTTCATTTGAGAAATATTTGGTGTTTTTAACCTATCGTGAATTTTAAATTATTTTTAGATTATGCAGTTTGAAAATTTTCTAGATTGAATGATCTTTTATAGAAAATTATTTTACATATTGTTAATTTATAAGGTTATCATGAAATACATAATACATAAATTAATTATTATGGACACTAAAGATTACTTATAATTGGTCAATTCATATCTTGAAATTATATTTCATAAAGTGTAATCCAAAATGTAAATTTTAAATTCTATAAAGATATTATTAATGTGTCAAAAATGATTATATGATGATAAAAGTGATTAGGTGAATGAAAATTGTAATAGTAATCATCTTTGATGGAAAGAATGATCAATTTTGTAGTAAAATATCAAATGAGTTTTCATGTTGAATTATATAAATGAATTTTTTGATATCATGAAATGTAAGTGAACAATGACTTAACTAAAAAGGAGATTATAGTGAAATTTTTACAATGGATGAAGCAAGTAAAATATGTTATTATTTGTGTTGAAAATGTATAAGTGACATATATTAGTATTGCAATATTTGGTACGTGAGATAACATATTTGAATGAATTTGAAGGTAGCATTTTAAGTTTAGATTTTCTATTGTTAATTGATCTACAACAAAAAGAAATATGTATTTGTTGTTAGGTTTGAAAGAAATGAAAAATATAAAAGTTTACAAAAGAATATTTAGTGTTCATTGTAATTGGAATAAGGAATTAGAATCAATTAAAAAGTTGTAATTGAAAACAAAATATAGAAACATTGATAAAGGAAGACACCATGAAACAATGTTTGATAAGCCAGAGGGAGATCACTACAAATATTAGTGAATATTTTATATGACCACAAGATGCAAAGAAAAATCCTAGCATAGAGATATTCTAATTGTTTTGCAAAAATTGTTCATATCCATCTTTTGGATTGCAAATAAATTTAATATGAATTTAGCTTTAGAGTTTTTCCTAATTTATAACTAAATAAAAGAAAAAGGAAACCTCTGTACCATATGTAAAACTAATTTGACCTAGTGGTTGAGTGAATCCATCCTAACTTTATGGTTTTAGGTTCAAATTCTAGCTAGAAGCAATATATTAATAGTTAATGTGATGTCCACATGTATTGATATGTGAGTAAGAAAAACACTTTAGTTTTTCATTTTGAAAGACTTAAATGATTCTTTTGAATTTCGTAGAGGCTTGGAAGATTGTTATGAATGTATGTGGAGTTATGATGGATTGTCCAAGTTGTCATGAATTCTAAAGAACACAATGAACAATATCATAACCTTACAATATAATGAAATAAAAGAAACATTTCATAAGAGTCCTCATGTTGTGAAACTTACGTCTACTCGTTATCTACCATGGGCATGTAAACTTGATAATATACCACTTAATGCAATGTTTGTTATGTGGAACAAACTTAGTTTATATGATATGCCATAATTAGAATAAACACCTATGTTGTTTATATAATGAGAAGTCGATATTATTTTGAATTATTTTTAGGAGGTTGACATTGTTGGTAACGTTATAATTAAAATTAATCTCCATAAATTATTTATTGACATCATTGTATGCATTGATGAAGAATGTTAAAGCAAAAAGGGATCACAAAAATTGACAATAAAAATTAAATAAGTTTCCATGTTAGATTAGTTTCATGTTGATTTTCATCCTTACATAGTTGATGTTATCAATTGTGAAGGTTGATGATCATTGTGTTTGTCGTTTAATTGTTGCAAATTGGACATAGGTGAAAACTCATGACCACTCGTGAGAATGTGTTGAGACATAATCAGAATGTCTAGCAACTTAGGTTTTGAAGCTTATTAAATAACACTCAACGAAATATTGCTTATAGAGAAAAACATCTAAGGAAAGAAATTGTTTTTCAAATAAATCATCTAATAAATTATATGTGTAAGAAACTACTTTTAAAAGGTCTACACCTTAATAAAAACATCTTAAAAGTGAAGCGTTTCTCTAAAGCTAAAATTATGTTTTACTCAAACAAAGATTAAACAAGCAAATATCTTACAATTGTATCGTCTAACAAAAGCCGCTAAGTGATATCAAAAAACATATATAAGCATCTAATCAATAAAGTGAACTCAAACCAGTGCTAAACGATAGAAAACTCCTAACAAGAGTATCCAAACATCTTTGTGTCTAATCTAAAACGACTTATGCATGATCAAAAGATAAAATGACTGAAAGCTAACTTTACATGGTATTACATAAAAAGCTTTATAAGACAAGCATTTAATAAATATGTCTTTTACATCATCTATATCAAAATTATCGTTAAATGGTGCATTAATTAAATGATGTCGACATATGCAAGAATGCTCTGAACATATAATGTACTTTATAATCATCAGCGGACAAAATATTTAATGTTATACGAAAAGGAAGAGTGATATAAAAAATGACATCTTTGTGTCTGATCTAAAATGACATATGCATGATCAAAAGATAAAGTGTCTTAAAGCTAACTTTACATGGTATTACGTGAAAAGCCTTGTAAGACAAGCATCTAATAAATATGTCATCTACACTATTTATATCAAAATTATCATTAAACGATGCATTAATTAAATGATGTTGACATATGCAAGAATACTCTGAACATATAATGTACTTTACAATCATCAGTGGGCAAAATATTTAATGTTATACGAGAAAGTGTTTTTGTGCTTGCATGCTTTGTTTTCTTTATCTGTGTAGGAAATGACAGCACCAAGCTTTATTCGAAAGCTATAAGCAAAGAGATGTTGAGAAACAAAGAACCTTTATTCAAATTCACTACCATAGAAGGATCATACAAGCTACCTTTATGAAAGCACTATTGCCCTACAACGTAGATCTGAGTTTAATCAAGCTACCAAAAAAGGCTACAAAGCCTATTTTGAATAAATTATATGTCCAACGGTCATCTCTCAAGAAAGTCTATATAAAGAAGATCAACTAAAGAGAAAAAGTTGTTGAAGCAAAAAGAGAGAAGAGGTGAAAAATAGAAGAAAGAAAATGAGAGAGAGTATGCTCAAGAAAGATCATCAATTATTAGCTCTACTTTATCTCAATGCTTATATCATCTAATGCTCTTTAATCTGAGAGAAATCATGAAGCCAAGTTTAAGCAAGAGAAAAGGTGAAGAGAAAGTTATCATTACATCTAGCCTTCTACTCTATCTCCAAGCCTACAACGTCAGATGCTTTTAGAATGGAAGAAAAGAGAAGAGGAGAAAAATAATAAGAAAAAAGAATAAGAAAAGAGAAGAAGAATAAGAAAAAAGAATAAGAAAAGAGAAAATGAAAATAGAAGAAGAAAATAGAAGAAGAGAAGAAGAAAGAAAAAGAGAAGATGAAAGAGAAGAACAAAGAGTTGTTTTTAAATATCTACTTTAAAAATTGTCACCAAGCCTACAATGCCTAATGCTCACTCAATAGATGAGAAGACAAGAAAAGAAAGAAAGGACTTCATAAGCTTATATCGTTTAATGCTCTTCAACTTAAGAGAGGGAACCCCGTGAGTTTATAAATTGTTTTATATTGTATTAATCCTCTCCGTGAGAATTTATTCAATATGTAATTGTAATCAAACATTAATTGTGTTTGTATTGAATCAATCATATTAAACAATATGTACTATAGACTACGGTACCAAGAATGGTTGACAATACTTGGATACCAAGAATAGTCATAATACTCAACAACCAGAAGTGACCATTATAACTTGATCTTGTATAACATAACTAGAATGAGAAAAGTGAATATTATAATCATGATCAACTAATTGACCACCAGTTATAAGGTATGTGGAAGGACCGTGAGACATAAAAACATTAGGCAAACAAGGAGAAATATCACTAATAACACTAATAGTTAGGTGTCACAAAATATTTGAATTTGATAATTATCATCATAAGTTTTCACATTGGATAGATACACAACGAAATTTGTCATTTGAATAAAGGCTCCAAAAGATACCAAATAATCCCACATGTCCTTAGGAGTGTTGTAAGGCCTAAGATCAAGAATAAATTGAGGCTCAACCGAGCTAAGAATCCAAGTCACGATTTGTGCGTCATTGGTTTCCCATTTTGCCAAATCCACTACACTGATAGGTGTTGGAACTCAGTCATCAATATGACCCCATAATTTTTTTCCTTCGACAAAGAGCATAAATTGAAATTCCAAAGCAACATAAATTTTGCCATTAAAACGAACAGGATAGGATTCACATTTATCATAAGATATGATGAAAGAAGATAGAAAAACTGCGTGCTGCAGGGGTTGAAGCTCGGGCAACTGGATAGACAACACCAACCTTAGGAACCTATGTGTGCTATATATGGAGAAGGAGGGTGGGGTTCCAGAACCTACATTTGTAATGCAGCAAACTAAGGAAACTTTTAGGATCAAGACAAAATGAAGATAACAATAGAAGATCCTGATCATCCACAAGAGGTGTTTATTCCAACCCCAAAATACCCATTAGAAACAACACTAAAATATGGATGAATTTGCCTTGTGTTTCAACTGCTGCTAAGATATAATCACAGAAGGTATGTGGTGAATTTTACGCCAATGCTCACCATCCCTTTGATAACGCTTCTTCAGTAAAGGGCAATCATGAATGTAGAGAACAGAAAGAGAGTTGGATAAAGCTGCTTCAGGCAAAGATTGAAGAAGAGGGCAACCTAGAATATAGAAGGAGTTGAGAGATTTCAGATGGAGAAAACCCTTATAGTTTGTGTCTGTTAGCTTCGAACACCCAATTAAGTAGAGCACACTGAGAGTGGGTGGTAGCAACCCATCCTCTGGGAAAGACTCCACATTTTCAAACTCATCACTAACTCTTAACTCTGAGAGAATGGAGTTTGAACAATCCCCACTTCTCCCTAGATGCAACCAGCTTGGGACAATCCTCAATTTCGAGTTTGCGTAGGCTTGAAGGCAAACCCCCCTCGGGAAATGACTCAAGATATGGACAATCATGAAAAAGTACAGAATGAAGCTTGGAAAACAAGTGTAGTGCAAAGGGCAAAGAGGAAGAGTACCAGCTTGTTATAGAGAGAGTGACTAGAGAATCTTGTCTGTGCAAATCCAAAGAGGACCATTTTTTATTTGGACCATGAAAGTTGCGGATTTTCAACTCTTCAAGGAAGGGATTGTTGACAAGAATTTGGTGGAGGCAGGCCTCAATAATGCAAGTTCCATGAATTGTGGCCTTTTTCAAGCTGGATGGCAAATCTTTCAGGAAAAGTTTTTCACACAAACGGAACTTCACCTCATGAATACTTACAGCCTTGGGAACTGAATCCTCCAAGTTTTGGCATTCACAAATTTCCAATTTCTGCAGAGAAGGAAGGTGTTGAGGAAGGGCCCTTCTCAACCATGGACAACGCCTCACAGAAAGCTCTTTAAGACAAGACAAACCTTGGCCTTCTTCAATGTGACCTTCAAAACTGCACCATTCTTTCCATGCACTCATTTCCTCAAATTTCAATATTTCAAGAGATCTGAAAGGAATATTTGAGGAATCATTACCACAGAACTCAGGACCAATGATCTCTATTCCATAAAAGCATGATATGGAAAGCTCCTTCAGAGAGGGAAGCTGCCCAAATGGTGGCAAGACAAAGCAGAATTTGCTTTCAGTCAGTGCAATGGACACTAAATTGGGCAAATGAGATCCCCCAAACCATCTTGGAAAGCTGGTTCCATCATAACGTAAAACAGAAAGCTTTTTCAAGTTCCCATTTGGTTGAAGAGCCTCCAACACCTGTCTTTCCATTATTGAGTCCTCATTTTCATTGCACCTTCCAAATTTGTTACCCCAATTCAACACTAATCCATCTAAATGCTTTTTACCTTTCAGATTAGCTTCCATGGCATCCTTAGGATCGGTGACATTTTCCAACTGGAAAATTGAAAGTGTTCCTTGAAGATTGCTGAGATTTCCCAATTCCTTAACATCATGCTTCCTGATAAAAAAACTAGTCAGTGTGCGAAGATGTTTCAGCCTTCCTATGTGGTTTGGCATCTTGTTTATCCCGCTCATACGCAAATCAAGATGACGCAAGTTGACAAGTTTGTGCAAATCTATGGGAAGCTCATCCAAATGATAGCACCATAATAGTAGCAGCGTCTGCAAATTATGCAGCCTACAAATGGAGTCAGGCAATCTTTTAATCTTAGTGTACGAAAGGTCTAAATAACGCAAAAGCTTTAAATTGCCTATATCATCAACTAATTCAGTGAGAAGACAATCATGGAAGGATAGCACACGTAAATATTTCAATGTAGACAACAGAACACGTTGTTTATCAGTGTTGATCAAGCCTCCTCTGCCAAATTCCCATTTGAATGCCACAAAACAACGTAATCTGTTACACTTACTAATATGCTCCAAGAATTTATCATCAATGTTAATTTTGCTAGACCATGAAATGTGGCGTGCTCTCTTGGTTATAATTTTCTCCAAACTGCCACTTATTTGTGAACAAAATTCTCCTGAGACAGATTTTGCTAAATCATTAAGAAGATCATGCATAGTGAAGCACGAAGCACGGCGTCTTGATTGTTGGAAAAATGACCTTGCTACTAGATCATTGAAGAACTCAGTGCCTAACTCTTCTTCACTCTTGTTTATTTGGAAGCAATTCAACAAACCTTCTGCCATCCACAGTTGGATTAGCTGATCTCTGTCAAACTCATAACCCTTTGGAAATATGGAGCAATGAGCAAAACAACGCTTCAAATAGGAGGGGAGATTATGGTAACTCAATCTAAGAGCAGGGTTAATGTTGGCATCGTTGTCAGATAGGTGCCACATATCACTCTCCAATATCTTAACCCATTCGTGCTGGGAAAATTTCAGTCGCAAGATGTTTCCCAATGCTTTCAAAGCTAAAGGCAATCCTCCACACTTGTCAACAATTTTACTGCCAACCGATACAAGATATGGATATCTGGTGGCATCCTTGTCATGAAAAGCAACATCAGAAAATAGCTTCCAACATTCTTCTTTGTCCAATGGCTTCAAATGATATAGATGGGAGGAGTTCATGACCAATGCTACCTTCTCATTACGAGTGGTAATAAGAATCCTACTTCCTGAAGGTCCATAAATGAAGGGGATCTGCAGTACCCCCCAACTTGAATAGTCTTCGTTCCAAACATCATCTAGAACAAGGAAATATCTCTTTCCCATCAGTCTCTGCTTCAATTCAAGTTGAAGTAGGTTTAGGTCTTTTTCTTCTGCTCCTTTGGACCCAAGTGCCTTAAGAATTGCTCTTGTGACAGCAACAACATCAAAATCTTGTGAAACATAGACCCAAGCTTTAAGGTCAAATTGTTCTAGTACCCTTTGGTCATTATACACAAGCTGACTAAGGGTGGTCTTACCCATCCCTCCCATTCCAACTATACTAATTATGGGCACCTGATTGCATGTGACATTGTCTGAAAGTAAAATTTTTATGATTTCCTCTTTATCTTCCTCTCTACCACAAATGCTAGATTCATCCACCAAGGATGTAGTTGGCAACTGCTTGGATTGTTTCCAACTGACTCCAACTTCATTGCCAGAAAAAATCCCCTTTCTTAATCCTAGCATATCCTTTTGGCTTGCAAGAAATTGTATGTTCTCTAGTAGTTCTTCAACCCTAGAAGCAATTTCCATGTCAAATGGATTAACAAAAGCCTTGAAGAAGCCTCGGACCTTGCTAGTTGCAGGCTGAAATTCAGCTTCCAGCTTCTGTCTGGATGCCTCATTGGCAACCTCATCTAACAGCAATTCTGCTTCATATATAGCCTCTTTCAGCTGATCAAGCCAGTTCATCACGTTTGAGCTTTTGTACTGCCTTTCCTCTGCATCCTCCAGCACTTGGTTGATGGAGTTCAGCACAATATCTAGCTTTTTGAGCATCTTATCCTTGAGTTTACTTCCATGGAAGTAGTCTTGGATGTCCCTTGAAGCCAACTTGTCTAAAGTCACTTGAAAGGCAGCTGCGAGAAATGCCCCACTTATACACTCTACTGCCATGAATCCTTTGATTGAGTCACTTCAATATCACCTACTTCACCCCCATCAACACCTTCTGTACGAACTAAACACAACCCTTAATAACATAAGCACAAACTCACAATCAAAATCATACAATTCAAACAAGAAAAAAGTTACACAAGGAAACCTTACCTTAACTAGAGAGAAATGAAGCATCCACTGCTGAATTTTCAACGTCTATGTTCTTTGAACCTTTCAACAAAGTGTTTGAAGTCACCCAGTCCTAAGGATCTGTTTGTATCATGTGAAGTACTATTTTGACAATAATGCATTCTCACTTATACGTGTCAAGAAGGTAACGGAGTCCATTGAAATGATATCTCTTTTCTAAGAGGATATTTCTAGCCACTACAACACAAATGCACGACTTTGACTTTGCAGGTTAATCATTTCGGAGAGATATCAATCTTAGGAAAAAATTCATCACATACTTTTACACACGATTAACAAATGTAAAGTTGTATAGTTTTGAAATGAAAAGGAAGTAAGAGCTTATGTGTCTGAGGAGAGAAATGATGGAAACCATAGTTCGTAGTTTTGAAGCTTCTCCTTTTGTAATATCTGTTGAGAAGTATTTCTGTTTTAAATCTTTGGATTCCTAAAATTATATATATAGTTATAATTTTATTTTAATAGTATTATTCTAGGGACGTCTCATCCAAAATGTCAATATTTTATTAAACTCATTATTATTATTATTTAAAATAATAATAATAATAATAAAATTATACAGATTACATATATTTTTAAATTTTTATTGAAGTACGTATATAACATTTTTAAACAATTGACGAGGTTTATTTGATGTTTAAAAATGTTTGTGTTAATTTATATTCAAATTACTAAGTTTGAGGAGAAATAGAAAATGACGAGTATGGTGTACAATATAAAAAATCTCAATAATGTCAGTGTAATTTCCTTTAGAAGATGAGTACGTATCTCATTTAGCTTATTATTTTTAAGAAAAAAATAACATTAATTAGTAAGAGACAATGTTTCACAATTAATTAATAGCATCATGTTACTTATTATACTATTTAAAATGGTGCAGAAAATAAATCTTCTGAATATCATATTATTAATTGATGCTAAAATGTTTTATAAATATTATTAGTATTTTTGAACAATCAAATATATTTTTGTTATTATAGGAATCATACTTTTCTTTGTAGGGATCATGTTAAAGACCACTTGGTATGAAAAGAAATTTCTTATGAATATTGAGAACCATGATATATTGTAAAATGACAAAAGTTTTGTTCCAATGATTAAAATTATTACTAAAAATGTTTGAGTTTTCTAGAAATAAAATAGTAACTTGTTACTTTTATTAAAAGATTTAATTTGTTATTATCATTTAAAAAATCAAGATCAAGTTTGTTAGTAAAATATTTATTTTAATTTAGAAAAATTAGATTTTTCAATCATGAATTTCATTTTGAGTAAAAAAGAAGAAGTAACGTATTACTTTTGTTAAAAATTTAATTTGTTACTATATAAAATTATTTAATACGAGTAAGATGGTAACTTTTTAGTACAATTTTTATTTTAGTTTAGAAAAGAGATTTTCACCAATGACAATACTTTTTTTTTTTGAAAAATTTGTCTCGTAAATGAATGTTTTGTATAAAAGATAAACTGCATAATTAAACACAATTTTTAAACTTCAGATTCAAGGAAAACAAAGAAATGTTTTAGCTAAAATGTTACACCTTAGAAAAAATTAATGATAAAATAGAGACAAACTCAATTTTCACATCCAAATTTAGATATTGTAAACATATTTTACTGTTTAATTTAAATTGAATTGACTTAAGATACTTATACTTAAAAATTAAACGTTGGATAAGAATATTTCTTTAAGAGGAATCACATATTGGATAATGAAGTCTTATAAAACCTCAGAATATGTTAACGTGATGTAAAAAATAAATCCAAAAACTCTTGGCCATGGTAATAAATATATACATTTTTTTTTTTTGCATTAGATAAAACACAATCTTGTTATTCAATTTTTGTAGATTATATATATATATATATATATATATATATATATATATATATATATATATAGGATTAAATATGTTTTTAGTTCTTATACTTTGGGATGATTTTGGTTTTAGTCCATTTTCAAATTATGGTACAATTTAGTTCTTTATAAAATTCTGGTTTTAGTCTTTTTTACTAATTTTTTTTTTTTAATTTTATAAAAATCTAAAATATTGACTTGTGTAATGGAGATAAATTAGGATATTTGATGAGAGGTGGGTGAGAAGTTAAAAATAAAATTAAAAATATTAGAAAGCATAAATATAATATCAAAATAATAATTTTATTTCGAAGGATCCAACGCAAGAAGATAAAAATTGAAAGTATAATTGGAAGAAGATGAAAGATATTTAACAAGGGATAATGATATGTTTTAATTATTTTTTTAGTAATTTTTTTTATAATAGATTGTTAATAATTTTTTTAATAATTTTTTGATAATAAATTTATTAGTTAATATATTTGAAAACGATTAATCAGAAATTATCACATAAAAATTGTAAAAAAAAATTCCTTTAACAAGGGTGACGACAGACACATTCTTCTTTGTAATTACATACACCACTTGCTAAGGATCCATATTTCTTCCGACAAACAGTGAAACACTTGTCATTGTCTTCACATTTGTTGTATAGTATTTCTATGCAAATGTCTATGTCGTGCAACGTTTTCTCAACCCTTGTTCCTTCCACCATTTTCAATGCTCCTTCATTTTCTGCACATTCAATATTTAAATCACCTTTTTCAAACAATTCATAAATCATAAAAATAATAAAAGTAATGTAAGATAATACACATTAAAATGGTAAAATAATTATAAAAATTAATTCGTTATACTCTAAAAAAATAATAAATATAAAAAAAATTATGTATATCAAAATAACAATACATACCCATACTGGTTGAAAGAAGGAGCATCAATATGAGAATTGAAGCGATGGCCTTCATCTTAGTTCCTTTTCAAAGCAATGTACTATTTCATCGTTTGCTCCGGCATATATGTATATATATAGTATTGGATGCTTGTATTGTAACTTTTTTTATTTTTATTTATTAATTTATGATATAGTTAGTCACCATTTGATTTCATTATTTTCTCTTCAATAACGCTTTCATTTATTATTTGTCATTATTTTTATTTGTCTCTTTTTCATTAAGTCGTTCATAAATTTCAAAACTTTTATGGTCTATTAAATACTCAATGAATTTATATTTTTCAATTGTTATTTTTTTTTCTAATTATTTAATGTGACTGATGTCATCAAGACAAAACTAGCCTATAACGTCCATCAATGTTCAGGATAATTAATGATATTTTGATAATATTCTTTTTATAATATTTTAACATCATTATTATTTTAAAATTTTATAATTTATAATTCTCGAATGAGCATCCTAATTACATGCACTCCATTACATTCACTCAGAATTCCAACTCCACCTATGTTCTATAATATCTCGATTATGATATGAAATAGTTACTCCTTTAGGGTTATGTCATATATGTTAGAAAGTTTTTGGGATTAATTGCTCCGGAAATGTGAAATTTGGTTTATGGTGTTATTTCTTTTGTCGAATGAAATATAAAATTATGATATATTTTCAATTTTAGATTAAGATCATAATTTTATAATTATTAAGATAAGATTGTCTAGATATTAGATCATTTAAGTAAATCTGGTTTTGAAGTTTAACAAAAACATTAAACGAAATATCATCATGTATGAAAAGTTATTTTTAAAGAAATAGTGTCTAAGAAAAATATTTTGTAATTTCTTTTATAGACAAAACCAAATTTACAATAACGTTTTCTAGACTAAATTATGTGATGAACGAAGTTTATGAACAATGTCTAAAAAAGAAAAGCGTTTCTCAAATAAATCATGTAATAGACGATATGAATAAACAAACTAGCATTTTATGAACAAAAAATGTCTATCTCATGATAACACTGATGCTAAAAGAAATTTTTATTCAATACATGTTATATGTTTTACCAAACAATGTATTTTTTAATGAAATGACAAGTGATAAAATGTTTGAACACACAATATGACCTAACATTTACCAACGTTTAAAATATTTAAGGGTTAAATATGTTTTTCGTCCCCCAACTATTGGCCGTTTTTGTGTTTAGTCCCTCTTTCAAACTATAGTACAATTTAGTCCTTCAACTTTAGAAAACTATGGTTTTAGTCTTTTTTACCAAATTTTTTAAACTTTATTTGCTGTTTCAAGCACGCTACATTATAGCATTTGGATTGTTTACACTGTTTGACACATTTTTGCTTCAATGTTAACTGAGAAATGCGTTTGAAATAGCAAATAAAGATAAAAAAATTTGGTAAAAAAGACTAAAACCAGAGTTTTCTAAAGTTGAAGGACTAAATTGTACTATAGTTTGAAAGAGGGACTAAACACAAAAACGGCCAATAATTAGGGGACGAAAAACATATTTAACCCAATATTTAATGCATGTATGAAAAAGTATCTCGATGCTTGTATACCTTATTCTTGATATTTGTGCAGATCACTAAAGTAGAAAGATATGATCAGAATCACTACACCTAAGAAAAAGACGTTGTGAGAGATGAAAAACATTTTGGGAATGTTTCCCTTGAAACCTTCTGCTTTGTCACATCGTACAAGCTCCGTTTTAATAAAGACTATAATAAAGCTTTGTACCTCTACAAAGTAGACTCGAGTCTGACTTCTCACCTAAGAATTACCTGCTCTCCTTAAGTAAACTTCTATATCTAAGGATTGTCTTTCAAGATAAAGCTATAAACAAACAAAAGCTTAAAGAGAAAATAAATTAAAGAAGGATAAAACAATGAACTTGTGAACTCTCAAACAAGCTTATTATGCTCATATATCGTCTTAAGTTTAATATTTTCTTAAAAAAAAAAACCTTAACAAATCTCATATTTTCTTGTAATGTTTCTATCCTCCTTTTGAGGATTTGTACCTTTGCTCAAAACATTGTTTGTGTTGTAAATTCTAAAAAGAATTAAAACATTTGGTGTTTAGCTCAGTTGAGTTAAACAATCTAAAAGATTGAGACTAGAAGTGATTATAATACTTATAAACCATAAATTTATACTCATGGTTTAAACATACTAAAAGTGTTTGAATTTCTAAAAATAAAATAGTAACGTCTTACTTTTATAAGAAAAGTTAATTCGTTATTATCATTTAAAAAATCAAGAAGAAGTTTGTTGGTAAAATATTTATTTTACTAACGTATTACTTTTGTTAATTTTAGATAATCAGATAAGTTTATATTAATATTTATCGCCATAATTTTCTTAATCATTTATAAGTATTTAATATTTTTACTTTTTCTTATAATTATTTTAAATTCATTCATTTTTATTTAATATTTATATTTATATAAATATAATTTAATTTTAATATTTAAAAAAAATGTAATAATTTTCTACTTTAAGGAAGATCGTACCTACCCTATTGCCATTCCTTTGTATCGGAGTAAAAATTAAAAAAAAATTAAAAACAACAAGACCCAATAAGAAGTAAAAATTAAATTAAAATCTAAAATACAGACTTCTATAAAGGAGATAAATTAGGATATTTGATGAGCAGTGGGTAAAAAGTTAAAAATAAAATTAAAAAATTAGAAAGCATAAATATAATATAAAAATAGTAATTTTATTTTGAAGGATCCAACGCTAATTGGAAGAAGATGAAAACTAAAAGTGTAAATTGGAAGAAGATGAAAGACTTAACAAGGATGCCGACACACACATTCTTCTTCGTAATTACATACACCACTTGCTAAGTACCCATATTTCTTCCGACAAACAGTGAAACACTTGTCATTGTCTTCACATTTGTTGTATAGTATTTCTATGCAAATCTCGTACAATGTTTTCTCAACCCTTCTTCCCTCCACCATTTTCAATGCTCCTTCATTTTCTACATAACATAAACCACATTCAATATTTAAACCATTTTTTCATATAAACAAAACTAGATATTAATGGATGATTCGATAACACAAACATACCCATACTGGTTGAAAGAAGGAGCATCACCATGAAAATTGAAGCAATGGCCTTCATCTTAGTTTGTTTTCAGAGCAATGTACAATTTGATCATTTACTTCAGCATATATGTATATATAGTATTGGATGCTTGTAACTTTTTTATTTTATTTTTGTTAATTTATGATATAGTTAGTGACGATTTGACTCTTCCCTACGTTAATTTCATTGCATTATTTTCTCTTCAATAGCACTTTCATTTAATATTTGTCAATAATTGTTATTTGTCCCTTTTAATGCCTATATTTATATTTAAAGAAGATTTCCCTTTTAGTATTTATATTTATTTTTCAATTTTATCCTTCAAAATTTTTAGTTAAATTATTATTTTATTCAATTTTTAATTAAAAATTATCTATAAAATAAATAAGAACTACTGACAATAAAATTATAAAAAATTATTTATATTTAATTTTGTAATTATAAAATAATAATAATTTTTTTTATTTTTCATTATTATTAAAAAACATATGAACACATGTTGTAGCACATTTAGTTTCCTTATTACACTATAAAAACAATACATTTTAAAGGTCATTTTTTTCCTTAAAAAGTTTAAATCAATTAAAAAATAAAATTATGATAAAAAATATATGATAGCTAATTAGCAATCAACTTTTAATTGGTAACTAAAAATTTGTCACATCTAAACATATTTGGCGATCAAAATGGTAATTATGACCATTAACCATTATTATCATTAGAAAAATAATCAATTATTATTTCAATTGCATATTAATAACAAATGTCATGTTATGATTTCGGTCACAAATTACTTCGGTTTTTAATTTCAATAACATTTCTTATAGTGATAAATATATTTGTTTCAATAAATTTAGTATTCGTATAAATTATTTTATTTTATTTCTATTTAAATTTACAAAAATGGGGTGAAGATAGGAGGATGCTCAAATCAATTTTACACAAATTTGTCCTTAATTTTGTATTTGACACAAATCAATTTCATTTTTAATTCTTTTTCATTGACTTTGCCTTGAAAAAGAAATATTTAAATGGATTTTTTTCTCAAAAATAACAAAGAAAACTTTCTTAAATAGACTGGAACATTTTTTTTTTTTCAAATGGACAAAAAGCGTTTTCTGTTTCTTTTTACTTTTTTTTTTTTCTAAAATGAGGAGGACAAATAAAAAAAGAGACTAAAAATTAAAGTAGTTTAAAATAATCAATTAAAAGTATCAGGTAGTATTTTGGAAAAAATGTAAATATTTAAAATATTAGTTGTAGTTTCTTCAAATGAATTAATAAAATAAAATTACATAAGAGGAATAAAAAAATGAATTTAAGCCAACAAAATTATGTAAATATTATGAGGAGTATTGTTGGACAATATTTAACTTTTTGTAGGAATCATACATTTCTTTGTTTGGATGATTAAAATTACTACTAAAAAAGTTAGGAGTTTTCTAAAAATATAACAGTAACGCGTTACTTTTTATTAAAAGTTTAAGATAATATAATAAATTTTTATTAACTTTTCAATGGTCTTAAGTTTTGTATTTTAATTATAAGACACATATATATTTATATAATTATAATTTTTTATTTTTTATTTTAGAGAAAAATATGTATTTTTTATATTAAATATTCAATAACAATTTTTTTATTGTGTTTTTTAATTTTTATAAAAAAATTATTTAATTGATATTTGAAACGGTATCTTAATAAAGAAGTAAATGAGACGAAAAATTAATATATTCATTAACTATGAAAACTGTGATAAGGATGAATTTTTATTTTAAAAATTTAAAAACAAAGATAAAATTATCAAATTTGTACCAATCCATTATCATTATTTTGAATTGGTGTAAGAATTTCTGAGAAAGATTTTCAAAACATGTAAAATTAAATTAAATTAAATCAAAGCTTAAATATACTATTAAAGAGTAATTTTATTTGAAGGATTATTCAATACTGATTTATAAGAAATAAGATTGAAATTGTAATTGGAAGAAGATGAAAGAGTTAACATGGGTGAGTACACACACATTCTTTTTTGTTATTACATTCACCACTTCCTAAGAAGCCATATTTCTTACGACAAAGATTCAAACACTGGTTCTTGTCTCCACAGTTGTCGTATAGTTTGTCTGTGCAAGCTTGGAACAACGCTTTCTCAACCCTTCTTCCCTTTACCATTTTCAAAGCTCCTTCATTTTCTGCACAACACAAACCACATTCGATATTCAACCAAGAATTTTGTCAAAGAAACGGTAAGAGGTTCAACATATATAGATTTCTACACTGATAAGATATTATCTGTTTTAAATTAAATTCTTACGAATTTAATTTTGATATCACTTCAAAAAATCTCTTACCAAAAAAATATTTTATGTGTATATAAATTTATATTCATCTCTTGATTTTATGTAAGATTTTGTTTGTATTCAGAAACCATAAATCCTAAGTTACTTACTAGAAACCAAAACATACCAATGCTGGTTGAAAGAAGTAGCATCACCATGAAAATTGAAGCCATGGTCTTCATCTTAATTTTATTTCAGAGCAATGTACCCTTTTGCTCCGTCTCTACCATATATATAGAATTGGATGTTAAGTGTTTTTTTTTTATTATTTATTATTATTTAATTTGTTATAGTTAGTGATATTTTATACTCTTCCGTACATTAAATTCGATTTCATCACCTACAATAACTCTTTATTTAAGATTTATCTCTATCATTATTGTTTCTTTTAATGTGTTGTTTGAGAGTAAATTTACTATTTGACTATTATTACTTTGATTTGTGCGAAATAGAATTGAAGAAAGATGTTCGATGAGATTTTGTTTATGCACGTTTTTTATTGCATTATATAACCTAAAAATTCATTATTTTTATTTTTTCTTTAAGTATAAATTAAGAGTTGATGCATCTATTTAATGAACATCAAATAATTTTTTAATGCTCATGTTTTCACCCACTACATGCATATTTAAATTAAAAGTGAGACACTTTACAAATTTACCCTTGATTTTATAACTGAAATATCAATTTTATTTGTAACGGCTTTTGATTGACTTTGCCTTAAATATAGGCAATAATCGTGTATAAGTGTAGTCCATCTAATAAGGGAGACATTGGACCAATTACAACCCAAATACAAGCTCCATTTGCAAGTTGTACTAGTCACACTTTTTGTGGTGTCTATACAACATAAGTCCCTTTATTTCTACCGAGGTTTCACCAATTTTTGGAGCGGTTGTCCCTATAATTTGTTTTGCCATTTGTATTCTGCAAGGTTAGACCGACCGTCCGAGGAAATAATCATGAGCGTTAGTGTCATATCGATCGACCATTCAGTATGAGTAGTTAGATCAAGTAATCATTAATGGTTACTTAATATATTTAATGACTGTATTAAAGACAAATATATGGTATTTATTGGTGATTAACATATTATATTGCATAAAGAGATATTGTATTAATGAATAATTAAGGGACTGGACAATGATGAGACCTATAAATACAAGGTTAAATGTTCAGATAAAGACATCTTATGCCCAATTACTATCAAAATATACAAGAACAATATTGCTAACTTGAACGTTGGAGTACCTTTTGCAGACACCCTCTCCCCTTGACTCGTATAACTCAGAAAACAAAAATAATATCAAAAGAATGGTATGTTTCTTGATCCTACCCAATTATTGCAGAAACTATTCTTATTGACCCAGTAAACGTAGATCAGCTACATAAAAAAGATATGAGAAGCATAATAAAGAGATATTGGTCTCAGTATCATGCAAGATGGATAGCCACGTGGAATGATTGAGACAATAGTTTGATTGAAGATATTCATTTTGTAATATCCAATTTTAGGATATCACGTATAAGTAAAAGTAAAAGAACATTCTTTGAAAAATGCAACCATGATATTATTACAATATAGTGAAAATTCCAATACTTTATTTCTTTTTATCGTGAAATAAGTAAAAGCATGCGAAAATAATAAATAATTCAAGTATAACTCGAAATAACGTATTAAAACTACTTAACATAATTTATTTAATTGACTATCAATGTTTTGAAATTCTACTAATAATTCTTCACTCGTCAATAGCTTTATATAACATCAACATCATTAGCAATATCCTTTATAAGATCATGTATTCCCATATAAATATAATCATCGTAAATAAAAATTATAACCACAAATACAAGGGTGAGCTACCGAATTCAACATCAACATCAACACATAATAATGAAATTATCAATTAAAGTCTAAGTTCATAACATCTCTACTCAAATCGAATAAACAATACAATAAAAAAACATTACCAATCTATACTTCATTCGAGACACCATGCTACCACCACCAATTAATATCACCATATGTTTTCTTCGGTACTCCAGTACACTCGACTTGCTCACCAAAACAAGACTTACCAAAGATTTTTTGTTCACCAAAAGCGGGTTTGCCTCATAAAAAAAATCTTCTGTTCACTAAAACAAAGCCTAATCACCAACATGGAACTTAAGTAATTTTGATAATGAAACGAAAAAGTTTATTTCTTTATTTTATGAATTTTTGAACTAGCTCGATAAAATAATTAATTTGTTCAATTTTAAATTCTTAGAGAACTTAAGTATGTTGCTTCTAATTTTTGTTGGGTTACTTACTCTTTCTTGTATAGCTCAAATTAAAGAATATAATCTTGAAATAACTAATATTTCATTACCTAATGTTATAAGAAAATTATACACCGTAAAAATTGTAAAAGGCATATTCAATATGACAATAATTTTAATTAATTAAAATTTTAAAAACTAAATGAAAAGTAATTTGATTAATTCTCATTGCACCAACTCATATTTATTTTGCTTTTTAAACCATGATAATAATATTAATTACATTATTAATTGAATAAATAAAATAATAGTAATAATTTATCCCATTATGTAAAGATATGGTAATTTTTTTAGTTGTCATTTTTTAAATGGACAATTTTAGTCTTTAGTAAATAAAGAGATAATTTATTTATTTATTAATTTAATTAAATCATAATAGACAACTTCTTTTATTTCAAAATGATTAAATGTTTTTTAGATAATATATCATTGTTTATCTCCTAACACAAGGATAACAAGTCAAGATGAGTTTCCTCATCTTTGTATATTTCCTAAATAAAATTTTATCTTTGATCTTAATAGGTAAAGGGTATACAACTTTAGTCTCATCTTCATTCCCATTAAATAAACTAGATACATGAAATAACTTTCTTATTATTTCAATCTATATTAAAATAATTTTTATAAAATAGTAAAAATAACAATAAAAAGCATGTTCATATTATCAAATATTCCATAAAAAGTTAACATATTTTCATTTTTCAATGCTTTTAGAAAAAAATTATAATTATATAAACTTAAATTCAAAATACTAAATAAAATTTAGAAAAAGTTAAAGAATCATACAAAATATTTATGCATAACTACAATTTCATGATAGCCAAATCATCTAATAATTTTATAAACATTTTATAATTTGACCTGTGTTTATGAAATAAAGAAGATAAAATTAAAAATAATTTTTAAAAAAATATAGAAAAAAAAAAAGAAATATTCCAGTTTAAAAATATTTCAAATGTTTTTATCTTCTTTCCTCTAAATTTTAATGACCGTTGTTTATTCTAATAAAAGTTAAAATACTTCATTTAACAAAAATGTATAAAAAAAACCTAATATTAATTCGAATTTAGATGTAGATCTTTCCTATTCTAAACTTTATTATATGAAAATCCGATTAAGATCTGGAGCTTTCAAATAGACCTATGCAGCTGTTTGACACTAGAAACTTCAAACAAATCCAATACCAACCACAAAAACAACATCATAGAAGCACGTCCACCACACTTCTCCAACAAAAAATCTCTCTCAAATGCAACAAGAAATGGAAAACCACTAACTATAGAAGAGAAAACACAAAAGGAAAGAGGTGAAGAGGTGCATGGACAAGTAACTATAAAAAGAGGACAAATATGGAACTTGGAAATGTAAAGTGAAATTCTTACAAGTGTAGGGCGAAACTCCGAATTCAAAAGAGGTTGGCCCAAACAAATTAAATGGGGAACGACAATAAAAACAATGGCAAAAAAAAAAGAGAAGAAAACTCTACAATTATTTATATATTTATCTTGATTACTTGTCTTTACGTGCACTGAACGGTTAAAAATTGTACTGAACTAAAAACTAATTTACTTAAATTGAATTGTTTTTTTTATCAAACTGAATTGAATTGTACTAAACAGTACTAAACTACAATATAAACTGAACTGAACTATTAACATAACTGAATTTCTAACTGAATTATACTAAATTATACTAAACTACAATATAAACTGAACTAAACTATGCTAACTGAATTGTAAACTGCACTAATTTTATAAATTGATTTTTTATATTTTCACATAAACTTAAAATTTTCACTCATGAATAAATACTATGTTTTTTTAATTTTATTTTCGTTCAAACAAATGATGGTTTTTCAAAATTGTTTTCTGAAAAACTTAAAAGTCACTTAAGCCATACAATTTTTTCTTATTAGGTTATTTTGTTTTATTCTTTTTATTGGTCTTTAGAGAATTGCATGAAAATTTTATTATAAATGTAAAATAAATATTAACACCTAGTAATATTTAATTTAATTTAATTTAAATTAAAATTTTATTTAATAACTTTATTATTAATATATAATTAATATTATTCTTATTTATTCTTAATGTTAACTTTTTTGTTATTATAAATAAGATAAACAAATATTTTGCCTGTATATGAAAGATAACGTTGAAATAATAAAATTGTATATGAACGTTAACGTAAAAATAATAAAACTTTTAAAAATAAATAATTTTGAAATAATGACTTTAAAAATTTAATGTGTGGAGAAATAGATAGAAAAGTAATTAGAGAATAATAATAATTAATTATGTCATGGGAAATTATATCACTAAAGTAAGAGTTATTAACTATAATATATGATAAGACTTTACACGCATTCAATTTAATACATGAGTATTTCAAATTTTAAATATATATATATATATATATATATATATTATTAATGTGTTTTAATAAATGTTATATTGAGATTTAATAGTATATAGAAGTGTCTTTCTTGAAATGTGAGAGAAAGATGAGAGAGAGTGATGTATGAAAAGAAGGGGCTTAAAACACAGATAATTATAGTTAACTGAACCAAAAATTTCTTAAGTTCAGTTAACTATAGTACATTCAGTTATTTTTGCCTAGCCCTAGTCTTTACACATATTAATAAATATTTATGGTTAATACAAAATGATATTGTAATTAATTTAAAATGACAGTGATTTGTTATGCTTTTATTGTGCATTTAATTATAACTTCCACATTTAATTAATTAAGAAGAATATACACAAAAATAATGTAATATAGGAACAAAATATTAATATTTTTCTTGATTAATTTTTCCTTTAGAAAGGTAAAAACAGTAAACATTTAATGTAAAAGAATCGATTTAGTTAGGATCTTTCACATTTAACCAATTAACAATTATACACCATAAAAAGAAAGATAATATAGGAACAAATGATTAATATTTGTATTAACCAATTTTTCTTTACAAAACAATAAATTATACATTTAATGTAAAAGATAAGATTTGAGAAAATAAATGTGTGCATTAAATATAGGATTGTTTAAATAGGGTGGAAGAGAGGTGGTAATATCCATCCAACCAAGATTATTTAATTTTGATTTGTAGAAAGGAAGAAGAGAGAAGATTATAGGAAAATGGGTTTGAAGATGATGAATGCAAAAGTTAACATAGTTTTATTGGGAATTATGTGCATTGGTTTGGTTTTGTGTTCAGCTAGGGATATTGAGAAGAAGGTGAAAATTGATGGTGAGCCGTTGCTTTGCTTCCTTCAAATAGGGCATTGTGTAAATAACCATCTTTGTAGCCTAGAATGTCAGAAAAATAACTATCTTCGTGGTGGCTTATGCAAGTTCAAGGGTTGTTGTTGTAAAGTATAAAACATATCTCTTCTTTTTATTACTCTCCCTCATTTTCAATAAAATAATTAATTTCTTCAATTTTTGATTCATAATTAACTATGTTTTATTGTTAATTTTTGTTGGGTTACTTATTCTTTTTATATAGTTCAAATTAAAAAGAATATAACATTATTAATTAAAATAACTAATATTTCATTATCTAATGCTATAAGAAAATTATACATAGTAAAAATTGTAAGAAGCATATTCAATATCACAATGGTTTTAATTGATTTAAATTTATAAAAATAAATAAAAAGTGATTTGGTTAATAATATGCATCAACTCATATTATTTTGCTTTTTAACATGATAATAATATTCATTAAATTATTTATTGAATAAATAAAAATAAAAGTAATAATAATTTATACCATTGTGTAAAGATATGATAATTTATTTATTTGCCATTTTTAAAATGGACAATTTTACTTTTCAGTAAATAAAGAGATGATTTATTTATTTATTAATTTAATAAAATACATGTTTAATAACTTCTTTATATATATTTCAAAATAATTTAATGTGTTTTTAGATAATGTATTATTGTTTATCTCCTAATACAAGGATAACAAATCGAGATGCGTTTCACCACCATCCTTGTTTATCTACTAAATAAAAATTCATCTTCATCTTAATACTTAAAAAGGCATAAACAATTTTGTCTCATTTTCTTAACCCATTTTTTAAGTTGCGTCTATAAATACTTTGTTGCTGAATATTTTAAAAGTAGCTTTTTGCTAAGAAGTTTAATAAAAACGTGTCTTAAGAAACTCTCTGTACAAAAAGTACACGTACTTGTGAAGTTTTGTGTTGGTATAAAGAAATTTCTTCACTAGTGTGTCTAAGTGAATGCATATTTGTTGTTGTAAGGTTAAGTTTATTCATTTTTTTTTTGTGCATTCAAAGAAAGTGTGTATCATCTCTTGTTTATTAAGAAAGGTGAATAATTAATATTTTTAGTGTTTAATTAATATTTTCTTTAGAGAGAATAACAATTGGACGTAAGGTCTTTTAATCTGAACTAATATAAAATACTTATGCAATATTTTTCTTCCTCACCAGCCTTTTATTTACAAAAGTGTCACCGCACGTTTATTAAGTCTATTATTTTGAAAAGAGACTTAAATTGATAGACTTAAATAGATAGAACAAAGGATAAATAGAATAAAAGGATGACAAGAAACATAACTAAATGAAATCATTTTTTAAGAGGAAGGATATGATGGAAACCATCTCGGGAGCTAGACGGAGATCTATTTAAGGAGCTACAACTTAAGTTAGGACTAGGAGAATGGAAGAAGAAGGACTTCAAGGACTTCCTCTCTTGTGGAAGATGATGTTTTCAAGCTTGTTCTTCCTTTCTCTTAAACCTTTTAAATATGTACATAAGCTTTTGTTTTGGGCCTTGTATTTTGGCCAAGATATCTTGTCATTTCTAGACTTGCTTTCAAAATGATTTTCGAAGCTCAAAGGTCCAAAAGATACGCGCTTATAATTAATGAAAAGTTCTTTAAGTCTAGTTTCTAACAAAAAAAATAATTATCTCATTTGGAGTTTTGTAGAGAGAATTATGAGTAAAACACTCACCAAAGGTCAGAGTTGACAAGATGATGTCTTAAATGAGTTTTGGGCTTGAATGAAATGTGATCTAGCTTGCTTTTAGCCTTAAGGTACTTGGAGAAAGACTCCCTTGCATGTGATTGGCTAAAAAAGAGGCAAGATGTGATATGATGAAAAAGAGGCAAGAGGCTCCCATTCACTCCTTTGGCCAAATAAGCTTCTAGGCTATTTTCAAATGCATGTACTCTAGCTTTTTCCTTCAACTATAAAAGGAGAAACACCCTTCTTGTATTCTTTAGAAGTTAAATGATATTTGAGAAACTTTGCCAAAATTGCAAGCCTCTCTTCCTAAGTTCTCATTGGAGTAGTCTTTTTTCTAGGCTTTTTCTTCCTTTTCCTTCAAGGTTGGCCCAACTTCCTTTAAGAATGCTTCATCAATTCGCAACATCAAGCCATCTCAACACTTCTTCTTCATGCTTCCGCTACGTCATCTCTTCATCAAGGAGTTTCATCAACAATGTTGAAGGAGCTTCTCCATCATTATTGAGAAGTCGGACAGAGCAAAAAATAAGTCTGTCAAAGCAAAGAAGAGGTTAGTCATGTTGGTCAAGGTGAATAAGAGGTCAACCATAATGAAAAACAAGTAAGTAAAAACATCATAAAGTCAATTAAGGTGAAAGAAAATACGACAAATATGAAGAAAATGAAAAATCCAACTCTTAATGGAAGAAACAAACCTAATGTGGGATGATACACAAGGAAAGTTGGAGTGCAAGAATTAATGAAGGATGGAAAGATTTAAGTTTATAAAAGAGTTTTGTTGAATAAACTTAAATCTAAGGTGTTTATTAGTAATTTTATTTGAATCATAATTTATTTGATACATGATTACCATGTTACGGTTTTTAGTTATTGTCGCAATTTGATTTGATTAATTTTGTCATTGAGTCTATCATTATTAGTGATTTTATGCTCTTAAAACTTAGGGTTACTATATTTATCACTATTCCTACTATTATTTAAGGTCTATGATATTTATCAATGAAACAAACACATAATTACAAAGTTCAATTATGCAGTGTGTGTCGTCTTCTATGTTACACACACCACTACCTACTAACATCTCCATCACTACGAGGCATACATCAAAGTCTTCGAAGGTAAAAAAAGGCATGCGCAAACAAAGTTACATCATTGAAAAAACTGTGTGGTCCCAATGAGATTTTGTTGACCAACATGACATCCTATATATCATTACTTGAAACATGTTCTATCGCGCATCTAAGGATGAAATTGAAACTTCATTTATTGAACACCTTTCATATTGCTTTGAAGATTCAGTGTCAGCAATATTATCTTTTCCTATATAGAATCCAGGCTGGCTTGGTTTCGGTAGCAACTTCTCACCATTTAACATTAGAACAATAGAGGACATATTAGGCCTATTTTCTGGATTCTGTTGTACACACAACAGACCCACATGAATATACCGCAGTATTTCTAAAGATAAGTCTCCACCATCATCTAACATCTCATCCATTAACTCCAGTGGCCTTTCTTCATTCCATAATCTCCACGCCTGAAATCACAAATAGGAATATTGAGAGTGAGTTCATTCCCTACTCAAATCTTCTATTCAAACATATGGGAGTTTCAATGGATGATAAAACTTAAAGCAAACTTTCATGTTTCTATATGATGCTTTCAAAACCTTTTACATGATTATTTGGGAGGGTATGAGTGTTGGTCTGGAGTTTACTTTCAACTATAGTTCAATTACATTGAGTATATGCACGAACTAGTTTTCATTTTAAGTTTCATAATTCTTCAGGTTTGACTTGGACAAACAAATTATATAAGGAAACTAAGGTATCAAGAAACCACTTCAAGCTTACATGGCCAAGAAGGTTGAGAAGATGATGGTGAGGGTCATGAAATCCACGATTCTTCCTTCCACTAATTATCTCAATAACAATTACGCCAAAACTGAAAACATCAGATTTGGTTGAGAAAGAACCATGCACTACATATTCTGGAGGCATATAGCCACTGCAAAAAACAGTATGAAAGTAAGGAAAAGTGGTTGTGTAGCAATATAGCTTTGTTAAACAAAAATTAAGTTTCTTACTGCGTTCCCATCACTCTGTTTGTATTTTCTTCAGCTTGATCTACTCCAAATATTCTTGCTAATCCAAAATCTGATATCTTTGGAATCATATTATCATCAAGAAGAATGTTACTTGTTTTGATGTCTCTATGTATTATCCTAAGTCTAGAATCTTGATGAAGATACATAAGACCCCTAGCAATTCCATCGATAATTTTCAACCGCTTATCCCAATCTAGTAATTTGCCTCGAATTGTATCTGGCAACATTCATTTTGTCAAGTTAACATGGAAATAACACGAAAGCAAAAAATTTGACGGGAGTGAAAGAACAAACCAAAAATAAAGTAATCCAAACTTCTGTTGGGCATGAATTCATAGATCAACAACTTCTCATCTTGTTGAATAGAACAACCAAGAAGTTTTACAAGATTACGGTGCTGAAGTGTTGCCATCAACTTTACTTCATTTTTGAACTCATCGGTTCCCTGTCTCGAAGTTTTTGAAAGTCTCTTCACTGCAATCTCTTGTCCATCTATCAACGTTCCCTAGCAATGATTTGGAACACTTGGTACTTGACAATCAATAGGAATAACTAGGTAACCAAGAACAAATTTGACCACCTACCTTGTGTACTGTTCCAAAACCACCTTCTCCTAACTTGCTTGTGTTAGAAAAATGATTTGTGGCAATATCAATGGTTGAAAAATCAAACATTATCGGTAAGCTGTTGTTTTCCTTCTCCATCATGTGTTTCCAGGGAATAGCTTTTTTCACTACTTCCAATGTAGTAGGAGACATGAATTAACATTATATTTGTGCTCATAATGTAAACCAAATAAATAGGCATTACAGAAAACAAACTTGAGAACTGAAAAATAATCTTTCATTTCAATATTATTATTCTTTTCATTGAAATGTAAAATACTTCATAAATTGTAAATTCTTCACCTGGCTTCGGTTGCGTCATCCCTTTTATACGTTTTGAAGTCGCCCGCACAAGAATTGTTAGTCCAACTATGAATGTAACGAGTCCTACTACAATCCCTGCAAGTCTCTTCGGATTTAGGTACCTCTTACTCCTTCTTGGATCTGAGGAATGAAAATAGTGAAAAATCACAAGTAGCTCTAAGCTTACAATTCAGGGAAAAACAAAAAAGGAGAAAGGCATGTTATACAGAACAACTTCAACTTGGAAGCTAATTTGTAACCGCTAGTTCCAACTTCTGACACATGACTATTGGCCATATATGCTTGTTGATGGGAAGCTGAATCTAGTATGGTTATAATTTCATCCTCTTAGTTGTCTAATAGAATTTACAAATTTGATGGAATGCAATTGAGGAAAGGTTTTAAATGCAATAGAATAGAATGCATTCTTTGATGAAACCTAGTAATGTTCCATTTCATTCCTTTATTTTCTATCGATTCCAACTTAACATAAATTATATTTCAACTAAATCTGACAAAAAGGCATAAAATGGAAATGGAAATGAAATTACCACGTTCAGAAAATGGCAGTCGTATATGAATTTCTTGCCCTTGATCAGTGTGAGTTCTCATGTCCACAATGTCATGGAACCAAAGCAAACAACCACTCCCACCATCTCTAATATCCGAATTTGCATATGCAGTACAAGAGCAATTTCTCAAACACAATGTCTCACATTCCTGAAGGCTCAAGCTCCTGTCAAACCAGGAAGAAGACGTTTCTGGCAGTTTTATTCCTGTGTACTCCTTAAACCAATCTCCNTNATCACAACTTAACTTTGTTNTTCTGACACAACCNCCAGACCAATCATGAGAATCCCACTTTGCTTGAAACTTTGGTGTGAAACCTTGCAAGCATTCACATATTGGAAGATTATTAACATTACAGATAGAGTTGACACCACAAGTGGCAAAATATTCACACTGATCTGTTGGATGACTGTTTACAATATCCCAACTTTGTCTTTGGTTTGACCATAGAAAACGCTCTGNANCCCCTCTTNNATTGAGCNTNAGCNTTGTTNTNCTAAGNNNTGAACNGTTTAANGTTTCATATCCATAAGAAACCCCTTTGTNAGTGAACTCNAAAGAGAAATTCAAGAATCTGTGCATTCTNTCCCAAGAANCNCCACTGAAAAGATAGCCATTCCAAGGCCCTGTGCTGTANAAAATTGTAGTTNNGTNTGTAGTAACTTGNTGAGGAAAGCCCTTTGTATCGATCNNATAAGAAAANTCACCTTCAGCTGGATCATCNTTGTCCCTCCANGACGTGAGATANTGATANGGACCAGTAACAAAATCACTTTTGAGTTTCATTCCTGCAAGGAAAGTGTCTCCAGGATAATCAAAGCTTTCCCACAAGAAGTTCTCTGAGCTCTCTCCATCTTTGACAACAAGGTTTCCTGAATCTAAAAGCTGCATAACTGGTTTCACTGCAATTTTTGATGAGTTGGAGGACCAAACTCTTCCTCCGGAGCCATCAAGAATGACAAGATGTCCTTGATGAGTAAGTTTCAGAAGTGCTGTTGAGTTTTGTGCTGGGACATTCCTGTTGGCAACCCACACAATAATCCTAGGTGATATGCCCTTGTACCATATACCAAAATATTGTCTTCTTGAGTTTCCAAAGTCAAAAAATCCAGCTTCAAAGGTTCCTGCAGAAGAAACAAGGGTCTCATGATATTTTAAGGACTGATTTGGAGTGATAGTAGAGGAAGTGGGCATGAAACAAAAGAAAGTAGTGTAAATGATTAGCATGAGAATTTGTTGGTTCTCCATTGTGTTTGGGTATGTTTGTGATGGTTACTTCTACCATCATACTCTTAATCAAATATTCATATTACATTCAAACTGGTTAGTCAACTCTGCCAGTTTTTCCATTGTAAACTTTCCTTTTGAAATTAATTCTAAGTACATTTTTTGGTTAACATTTTCCACTCTGTGGTGTATATTGCCTAAGGGGCCACACGTTAACTATTTAAAGTTTGATCAAAGGAATAGAAAGTTGAGAAGTCTATTTCATATTTATGCAAGTTAACTACCAACAGCTGAAAAGTCTATTGCATATTTATGCAAGTTAACTAACAGTTGACTTACCCATTCCTTAGTATTTTCTCCAAACGTTTGTCAGCCAATTTCTTTGACATCATCGTAAGATTCAGTTCCATACAAGGTTGTATTGTACTATTGTCCTTTTATTTTTCTTATTATATTAAAAATAAAGTATAAATATAGCATATATATAAGATAAGGAATCGTAATCAGTCAAAACAAGCACAAATGGTGTGTATCACACTGTCTTCCTGCAACTTCCCCACCTTAGTATCTTCTTAAAACTTTCACCAACCAATTTCTTTGACATCAATATAGGATTGTGTTCTTTACAATTGGACAAAACGTCAAGTCTTGTTCGTTTAGATGCACTATATCTTTAGCCTGTCACAAACTCTTAAACTCTTATTTTGTAGGGTTAAGGGTGATCATGGATTTGGATTTTTCAAAATCCAATCTAGATCGAATAAATTGGACTATAATCTACATCGAATAAATTGGACTGTAATCTACATCAATGTTAACTAAATCAATTAGATTTGAATTTTTTTATTTAGTTTAAATTTAATTAAATCTAGATTGAATCCGTTTTGTCAATTAAATTCAATTTAGTGAACTTAATAGAATTGATTATTAGTTCTACAATCCTTAAATTGGTTAAGCTAAACTTCAACTCGATTTGACTACTTGTGTTCATTAGTGTTTGAGTCGTCTCACCTTAACCTCAATCACAGTTAACTTGAGTTAACTTAAATTCAAATGGACTTGACTCATCATGGGTCTAGAGTAATTCATCTTGACCTCCGTCTTAAGTTATTTCGGCTCAATCTTCGATTCTATTGGATTTAACCTTAGGTTTGACTCAATCCGAGCAGAGTTAGTTCAACCTAATCCTAGTCTGACTCGACTCAACCTAAATCAACTCACTCAATATAGATCTAAACTAACTCGGTTTGATTTAAGCTTAATTTGATTCAACTCATTCTTCTACTTTAATTGACTTATGTTAATTTAGACTCAAACTAACTTAATTGGACCCAAACTTCCTTTGATTTTAGATTTTCAAAATTCAAAATATTATTCATCTAGATTTGATCCAAACTGGATAAAATAGATGAGACTTAAAATTCAAAAGTATAAATTTAGATTTGAGAATAATTTAAAGTGAAATTAAAGTAATATAAATTTGAGTAGTTATGAATTGATCTGAGAAATTTATATCTTTTGTTCACCTTTGCCAAATTCTTATTTGTAATGTACAAAACTTTGACTAATGAAAAATCAGCACCACAGCAGTGTCTTCGGAAAACCAAGAGTACATAATGCTACTGTTTTGATTAGTATTTGAAAGAGTTGAATCTGAGTATGAAATGGTGAATTTTTTACTAGTAGTACTAACCAAAGAAAACAAAGAAAGCATCATAAATTTGTCTTCTAGAACTCAAAACTATGACGAATGAAAAGTCAGCAGAAGGAGCAGCACTCAAAGTTATCATCTTACAAATCATCGATTTAGTCTGGATATTCTCTTTTATATTTGGTTTTTATAATATTAAACATTATTAAGACATTTCAAAGTTGTGACATTTGTTTTCACGTTATTTCGTAAGCCTATGGTACAAAAGTTGGATAAATGATTATTCTAATTTTAATAATTCCTGAAACTTAAACTAATTTAAATATATTTTTTTTAATTTTTAAGACGCTTTTTAAAAGTAAAATTATAATAAAATTTTAAATTATAAAAGGAATAATATTTCGAATACGTTAATTGATCTGTAATATTATATAGATGAAGCAAAAACCCTCCAAATATTCAGTGAATATTTACTTTTTAATTTACAAAAGTTTTTACTTTATATAATAATTTATGGAGATTTTTAAAACTTTGACACAGATAATTAATATCATAACTATTAATTTACACAAATTTTTAATGACTCATCAAATTTATATTGTAAAAGTTTTTTTTGGAAGGTTTGTAAATGTTTTTTTTTGGAAGATTTTAACCTTTTTTTAGTAACTTTTATTTTTATTTTATGAAGATCTGAAAACTCCTTTATTCATAATTACTTATCAACATTCATGATTTTTTAATTTAATAAAATTTATTTTTCTTATAATAAAAAATAAATAAAATGTATAAAAATTAATTTTATTGATGATTTAAAATAAAATATATTTATCAAAAACCATGTTAATATATATATAAAAAAATCATAATGTTTAAGAAACATTGCAACTAAAAAAATCTAACATACCCTATATAAAAGTTTAATGATACAATCATGACAATATGATTAATGAATTTGTTATAAAAATCCATCTTTATCTCTACCAGCCATATATTGAACCTGCAACTCAAGCAATTAGAAATTGAAATCAGGAAAAAACGATCCATGAACATTATGTTATCAATGTATAAAGCTTGAACTCCTATAGTAAAAGCGTACCATCAAAATGAAGCAGATTGACCGAGAACAGCAGCATCCAGTGAGAAACAGACAATCAAAGAACCAAGTATTATGTTCGAATCCGTGATAGATCGGATTAACATGCAGATTGTGACCCATTTTGATAACTCTTAGCTTACATATTAGTAATATTATTTTATGTTCATTTTCATTTTAGAAAGTCAACTGTTTTGCACTAAATGTTTAATTTAACTTTTATCTAGAATATTCTTCTTAATTAATTAAATGTGAAAAACTCTAACTAAGTCAACTCTTTTACATTAAATGTTTAATGATTTTTTATTTAAAGATAAATAATAATTAATTACAATAATAATAATAATTTGTTCGTATATTATATTCTTCTTATTCAATTAAATGTGAAAATTATAACAAGATGACAATACATGTATAACAAATTACTTGTCCTTACAACATAATTTTGTAACCATAACTTTATATTTATTAATTTGTAAAGACAAGTAATCAAGATAATGAAACAAAAAGTCATGTGATGGAAATCACTCGAAGTCTCTTTTTGGCTAGGCCGTTTTCTCTTTTGAGCCATTTTTTTTTATGGATAAAGATTCTTAGACAACATTTTTTTGATAATATTTGAACATCATCATATGTGTCATTGTGTGATTGGTCCATGGTGGTGTCATTATATCATTTGGACCAATCACACAATGACACGTATGACGATGTTTAAATGTTGTCAAAAAATGTTGTCTATCTATCATTATCCTTTTTTTATTGTTATTTCATATGCTTTGGATGATGGACTCGAATTTTATAAATTGTAAGTGTTTATTTTGCATAAAAGAATATTTAAGAACAATACGAAGGATTTATCAAAACGCATAAGAATTAGATTAAAAATTATGTTTAGTATTTAATAACATAAAATTAGAGCTGTCAAAATCGATAACCCGGCTCGACCCGGTCCGGTCCACCACGGGTTGGTCACTTAGTGAGCCAACCCAACCTGGTGGCTCGTTTATTAGCGAGGCAGAAAAATTCGAATCCGGTCCGACCTACCACGGGTTGGTGGGTAAACGAGTTGGTTCATTGGCCCATTTAATTATAATTTTTTCTTAAATAAAAAAAATTACAAACTTTCTATAATTCAAACCTAAACAAATTTCACTCCCAAATTTTACTTCCAACATAGATATTTAATTAATTTTGAAAATAGAGAACCTAAATAATTTTTTCAAGCAAAAATTTAAATGAGCCGGATTGAAATCTGACCCGCATAAAAAAATACAATTTTTTTAAACTCAACTCGGCTCAAACTCGTGGTGGACCGAATTGATCCGCGAATTGTGATTCATTTTGACAGCTCTACATAAAATAGAGGGAGAAAAAAAAAAGAGACATAAATAAATAAAGTAAGATGCAGGACAATTTCTGGACGTTCTTTAGGTTGTTCTGGGGGTTTTTGACCCTTCCGGAGCCATTAGTGAGGGTCTCCAAGCTATTTGAATTAATTAAGTATTGGTAGTTAAAGATTATAAAGATATTTGCTTTAATAAGTGATGTTTTTCTGAAAATATGTAATGTTTGAGTATGTATAAGTTGTTTTTATAACATAACTAAAGAATGATTGTGTTCCATGTGGTGTAATATGACTTAATGAATTAATTTACATCTCTTGGTGAGATTAAAATTAAGTTTCTGGAATGAATATAGGTAACTCAGTCTTGGGGGTTTTCCTTAACACTCTAATGGCTATTCCATCTCACTTAGAGAAGAATATGTCATGTGGTGAGAGTAGTAAGAGGTCCTAGTCTTGGTTGTCTCCATTTTAAATGGGCCAAGATGAGTGATAGCGGACTAATCTTGTGGTGGTAGGGTGGAACCCATAGCAATTGGCTTTGCAAAGCAGTAGAGGCCACCACAAGTGCATAACCCGCCATAGCTCGATATTCATTCTAGGTCCGGATGAGTCTAATTCTAACATAACCTAATAAAACTATTCTTCTATGATTTGTTTGCTTGCATGTTCATTTTATTCTAGCCAGTCTTATATAACTTGTACACTCTTTAAAAATCTAGCTTACCCTTGCTGCTTGGTTGTTTGTTTTGTATGTGTTCGTTTTTCTTTTGCAATGATCATCCAAATTGGATGTGAGCAGAGGTAGGAGAGGTGCCACTGGAGCATGTTTTGGATGAAGCCGATGTTCCAGATACTGCAGAGTAGTATAGGCCAGACAGGATCATACATGTATATAACTTAGTTCTTTTTGTATCTAGCTTGCTTATATTTTGAGTTAACCTTATTGCAAGCAAGGTTTTAATTTCTCCTTTCTTTTGGATGATTGTATTATAATGTACTTCATCTGATAGTTACTCCTAACTGCTTTCTCGTATTATATATGCAGCACTTTATATTATATATATTTTTTATATAATTGGGATGTTACACAAAAGATCCACTTCGTCAAGATGAGACGTGTCACCACATACGATAGAAAAAAGAGAGTAAATCTACAATGTTAAAAGGCATTGAGAAGACATCAGTGGTCATCTGACCGAGACAATTGAAATTGTGTGATCGTCAATCGAAACTGTTACTCCGATAGTTAGACGATGTCGTCCCTAGCGACAGGTGTAGTGGTAGAGACAACACAATTTTTTTCTCAAAAGAATCTGGTTATTTTGACAGCTCTACATAAAATAGAGGGAGAGAAAGAAAAAAAGAGACATAAATAAATAAAGTAAGATGCTTATGTTATTAATGAGAAGAGAAAGAGAGATGTTTCATATTTTGCAGCAACAATCCTTATGCTTGCAATAGCCACCACGAGCAAAGGAAGCACTCTCACACTTTTTGTTACAAACATTGTTATCTTGACAATTTCCTAAGTCGATGAAGCAAAATATCCAGCCATCTCCATCGCTTTTAACATTCTCCACAATATCCCTACTTGAACACACAACCAAACCAATGCATATCATCCCCAACAAAAAAAACTATGTTAATCTTTACATTCATCTTCTCTTCTTTTCTTTGATGGATTACCACCACTCTTACACCCTATTTAAACACCACACATTAATAATCATATTTGATGCTCACTTTCACTTTTTGGAAATAAAATCCTTTATGTTTAATGTTATTGTTTATTTAAAGAAAAAATTAATTAATAAAAAATATGAATAATTTATTCTTATATTATATTACTTTTGGGTTACATTCTTCTTTTTTAATTGGTTTAATTGATTCGGATGTCCTTATTTGTGCAGTTTTACGTCAATTAGGTCCCTGTATTTTGAAGTAGTTCAATTTGGTCCTTATTTATGAAAAGTTGAAACAATACAGTCTCTGTCGTTAAATTTTGTGAACGGCGTCAAAAATGTTGCCTGAGGTGAATTGAAATGATTTTTTAGTTTAAAAAAAGTTTAAAAAAGTTCCTGCCACATCACCACCCTGACACCTCATCATCACCATTTCCAGACAAACCCTAATTTCTCTCCAAGAAACCCTAGCCGCAGCATCATCCAGCACCGTCACCGCCATCTGCGCTGGCAGTCGTCCTCTCCAAACCGCTTTCCTTACCTGATAAATGACCAAACCGCTCTAGAAAGCCTAAAACAGCTCCAACGTACAAGAATTCCTATATGTTTCCACGAACCACAGAAGCACGATCAAGGTACATTATTAGAACCACTGATCAACAGAGATCTTTATAGAAGACTCAAACTTCACATGCAAACACAAAGAGAGCTAGCATACAAAAAAAATAAAACTGAACGAAGAAATGAGTAGAAAACCAACTTACTAACTAAAAAACTGTTCATTAATTGTTATTAAAAGAAATTAATACTTTTCATTAATTAGCTATGTGGTATGGCTTATTTTTTATTAAATTGTTATATCATCTTAATTATCTTCCCATGTTATTAATAAATAATAAATAATAATTAAAATTATTAATAAATAATTAAAATTTTATTAATTATTTTCTTTAAATAAATAACAATATTAAACATTTTTTATTGTAAAAGATTTGACTCTCATAAAGTTAGATTGTAAAAAAATTAAAATTAAGTAGATTTATTAAAGGAGCAAAATGGAAAAGTGAAAAGCAATGTTTGGTGAATTGGCTATGTGGTGTTTAAATAGGGTGAAAGAGTGGTAGTAAGAAGTCTATGCTTTGTTGTTTGTTTTGAGAAACAGAGAAGAAAAGAAGAAAAGAGAATATGAGAATGGGTTTAAAGATGAACATAGTTTTGTTGGGAATGATATGTATTGGTTTGGTTGTGTGTTCATCAGAGAAGAATGGAAAAAGCGATGGAGAGTTGTTGATTTGCTCCGACAATGAAGGACATTGCCCAGATAACAATGCCTGCAACAAATTTTGCTTGAGTGTTCCTCATCCTGCTGGTGGCTACTGCATTAAAAACGCTTGTTGCTGCAAAGCATAGAACATATCTTTTTTCTTCTTTTCTTCATTAATAATGATATAAGCATGTTTTCTTTTTATAATTATTCTATATGAACTTAATTGTTAGAAGAATATTCCACATTTAAATTCACAATATGTATAGGTGCAGATTTTATTTTATACATCGATATTATAAAATTGAGTTAAATGTAAAGTTGTTAAAATTTGTCATTTAAAATATTATTTAATAAGATTGCTTGGATGTGAAACATATAATTTCACTTATTCAATATGCATATAAATTATAATTTCACTTATTCAATATGCATATAGCTTGATACAATGAGATGGTGTTAAAAATTTTGTACTGATTAGAGATATAAAGATGAATGATCGTATATAAGTAATACAAACTGAGTTAATGAGATTGAGTTAAAACTTAAATATTATACGTATAAAATAAAATAAAATAGAGAGAGAAAAAGAAAATGATTATGATTTGATAATACTTGTATTTAATAAATAATTAAACTATTGAAATTATTCTCATTGTTCTTTTTTTTTTTAAAATATAATCTTTTACAATTTGGTATATTGATTAGAAATGTTTTATTTTTTAAAATTTTATATCATTTAATAATTAAAATAAAAAATTAAAATACTAAATTATATTACATTATATATTTTATTTAAATCTTAAATATATTATATATGTTATAAGAATTATATATATAGTTATAATTATAATAAACCGAACTTCAATTTTTTTTAACTGTGATAACAAAAGTGATTTGATAATATTTAATTAATTATAATTTTATTTACATATAATTTTTTATGATTAATATTACTCTTATTGTATACAAATTAACAAGTGTTTGTCTTCAATGATATAATATCATTAGATCAATTAACCTATTCGAAATATTATTCCTTTTAAAATTCAGAATTTTATTATGAATTTACCTTTAAAAGACGTATTAAAATTATATATATATATATATATATATTTAAATTATCTTAGGTTTTAAAAGTTATTAACATTTGTTAATAGAATATTCATTTATTTAGGCTTACTAGATAACATGACACGGATTTAAAACTTTTAAACAAATGTCACAACATTAAAATGTCTAAAAATAATGTTTAATATTTTAAAAATCAAATGTGAAGAATACCCAGACTACATCGATGATTTTTTGGACATATATAATTTTATTCTGAAACTTTTCCATTCGTTTTATTATTGTCACTATTGGATTTTTTTTATTGAGTATTTGCTTTTACAGTAGATTCTAAAATATTTTGGAGTGTAGGATCGAGATCAATATTTAACATTTGTTTAAGGTGTCTAAAAGTAGTTTTGTGTTTTAAGTCTTCTTGTAGTTGTTCGTTTAAACTGTTCAGATAATATATGTAGATACTTCGCAATCATTTGATTTGATCTTAATAAAGGTTATTTATGTATTTTACTAATAATTGATTGTCTGGTCTATGGTTGATGAATAGTCATATGTACCAGTATAATAATGATGATAAAAAGGTAGTCTAAATATTTGTTTATCACAATTCCATGCATTAATGGAAAGCATTCACCTTCAAACAAGTATGGGCTCCAACATTGCAGATTTTCATCAAACTAACCAATTATTTCTTAGCACTACATGCATTTAGAATCATAATGCACACCTAAGTAAAAACCACATGAAGTGGCATTGATTCATTTCTTGATATTTGCATGAGAAGATGTGCGTTTGCACATAATTATTTATTGAGGTATTCATTTGGTTATTAATGAATTCGCTTAACTCATCAAATTGTTACTACAACAATGTTATGTGCATGTTAAGTTATTCTTGGATCTACGTTCTTCTATAATTATAGAGTACTTAGAACTATCACAAAAACAAGGACATGACCATAATCACTATAGAAAACATAACTAGATCCATAACTCTTTCTTTCCCTAAACTGTCATAATTAAGAAAGGAAAACCATCCTTGATATAGTTATCAATTTGCACCCTCATTACTCTTATCAAAACATTTTCTATCCTTAATACTTTTAATTAGATATACAAATTCTACAATTTAGACTTGGGAAGACACGACAAACTCATAACCCTCAAGTTATCTTAAGGACGAATTGCTCTGATACAAAAATGTAACATCTCAATTTTCATAGTATTCCTCTACTATAGGATTCATCACATCTTCAATAATAAAAAAGTATTTAACTCAAAGAAGTATATAAGATGCAAACCAAAAATGTAATAGGGTCTTTTAAAACAAATGAAGCTGAAACAAAACTTTTATCTCTATGTCTCATCTTCATGTCTTCCTAGCACCTGGTCACCAAAGATATCTCCTCTGCTTAAACCAACCAGGCGATCATTGCAAAAATGAACCACATGTAAACATACAAACGTGACGCTTAGTGCCACTATGTGCACCTCAACGCCATACCATAAAGCTAACATCTCTAATTCTTGATCTTTGTGTATTGAATCAATTCCAAATGACCAAATTGGTATCCTAATACTCGAAATTATTTGGAAAACATGTTTAAACCTTGGTTTGGATATCAATTAGCTGAAATGGTAATGACTCAATCCATTAGATCAATCTCACTCATCACAACCCAACAACCAATTTAGTATGCTTATGGATTTTATTTCAGCCTAATAAGAAGCTAGCTAAGTCTTAAATGACCCAAACTAAAATTTCTAACTAATAAATAACTCAAGAACCAAGTTCCTTAGAATTTCGCTTGTTAAAACCACCTTTTTCACCCAAAATCATAACCCTTTACCATACATATACCCAATGGCTAAACCACTAAATCCTTTCCTTATTCTCATCAATTCAGATCAGTAAACACCTTTAATTTGACAAGGAAATCCCTTTTAATTTTCTAATATTAAACTAAAAAATTTAAACCCCAACTATCCAAGTACTTTTACCATATCACAACAATATTTTAGCATAATTCAAATCAATTACACAATCATTCCTAATCACCATAAATCATCTATGGCTAGTAACATTCAACCAATTCATAACAGAAATTCATCACATCAAACCACCAAATTTCATAACATTTCACGTATCTAACACATATTATAAATATAATTTAAATTAAAAGTATTAGTTAGCTTCCCTTAATTACCTGACAAATGACCAAACCGCTCTAAAAAGCCTAAAACAACTCCAACACACAAGAATTCCTATATGCTCACACGAACCACAGAAACACGATCAGAGTAAATCATTAGGACTATTGATCAACAAAGAATCTTACAAAAGACTCAAACTTCACATGCAAACACAAAGAGAGCTAGCATGCAAGAAAACCAAAACTAATAAAAGAAATGAGTAGAAAACCAACTTACTCCATCTAAGAAACTAATCAGTTAGATTTGAAGATCTCGCTGCGATGATCACTCAGCCGATCTCTGATATTCAAACAGACACAAGTAGAGAACGTGAACCCTTAGACAAAAGTAAGAGAACTCTAAAAAAGTGATTTCTAGATAGAGGATGTGTTTAAAAATAATGAAACTATTTATATTACAACCATTTAATATTAAAATAATTGAGTCTTACTGTTTTTAAACTACTATCACTTCTAAAATATTATTTTATGGAGTTTTACATTGTTATAAAAAAAATACACTATTATGATATAAAAAGAAATTATTTACATTAAATTAATAAGAAATCATTAATATTATTCCTTAATCATTTTTCATTAATTGTTTTTAATTATTTGTTATTAAAAGAAATTAATATTTTTATTAATTGTTATTAAAAGAAATTAATAAGCTTGGCTATGTGGTACGACTTATCTTTGATTAAATTGTTGCGTCAGTTTGATTATTTATCTTCACATATTATTAATAAATGTGAAGTTATGGTTAATAAAAATGATATTGTAATTAATGCCAGAAAATAAACAATTTTTATTTTATTTAAGATATGTTGATTTGAAAAAATAGTCTCATCATTGTTAATATGTGAAAAAAATTTAAGAGAATATTTAAAAAAAAAATCATTTTAATTTTTTCCAAGAATCATCAAGGACGAGATTGTTCAAGCTATAGGTTAATTCTTTGGATAATTTGTCACACCTTAGGTTTAGTAGATTTGTCCACAGTGTACGTAATTGAGAGTTTTTATTACTCGTAAATTTTCTTGAAACGTATTTTAAAAAGAAATTATTTTTCTATTGGTCTAGTTGCATAAGTGTTTCTTGTAATTAAACATTTTTAATATTATAGTAAAATATATAGTTCAACTTATGTGGATTAACTAGATGTTGATTAAAAAGAATCGAATTAATATTTCTTGTGTGGTTCTTTTAAGATTTTATTTTACTCATCATCAATTTATGATATTCTTGAAGTCCATAATTAATAATTGCATTAAACTCTTTTTTACATTAACAAATTTAAGAAAAAGTTTTTCCATTTTTTAAAATTATAAAAATTTCTTTTACTAATCAATAATGGACTTACCATTCATTGTTTTCTTAGTCATGATGTGTTTTACAATTTATACTAATTCTAATAATTCATTTAAAAAAATTATAGATAGTAATATTACTATAATTTATTAGTTTTTCATATCTAATTTTATGATAGTGTTAATTATTATCCAGATTCAAAATTGCTGATTCAATACAAGAAAATAGTGTGGGCCAAAATAATATTATAGATTTAATCATAATTTTTATATTTAATTAACTAAAAAGAATATAGCACAAAAATAAAGTAATATAAGAAGAGATAGTTTACTTTATAATTAAAATTTTATTAATATTTTTCTTTAAATAAATACAATATTAAACATTTTTAATGTAAAAGATTTGATTCTCATAAAGTTAGCATTAAGTTAGAATTGATTCTCATAAAATTAGCATTAAGTAGTTTTATTAAAAGAACGAAATGGATAAGTGAAAAGCAATGTTTGGTAAATTGGCTATGTGGTGTTTAAATAGGGTGAAAGAGTGGTGGTAAGAAGTCTATGCTTTGTTCTTTGTTTAGAGAGAGGTAGAGAAGAAAAGAAGAAAAGAGAATATGAGAATGGGTTTAAAGATACCTTTTTTCTTGTTTTCTTCATTAATAATAATATAAGCATGATTTTGGTACAATTCTGAGTCTAAGTCTCACACTAAATAGAAATGAGAAAGTAGAACACTATATAAAGATGAAAGATCCATTAACCCATTATCTTACGATTTTTGATAAAGAGTAATGTCAATCCCTTATATGGTTAGACTCATATATCTTATTAATATTGTGTCTCCAAAATATTTAGGTACCACAGTTTCGTTATCTAATTATCCTTTTTTTTCTCTCCTTTATTTTATTTCATACCTATGATATTTAAAATTTTAAGTCAAGTTCATCAATTCAGTTTGTATTATTTATATAAGTTAATTCATCTCTTCATCTTCATGTGGAATCAATACAGAATTTTTAACACAATCATGTCCAGACATATATATTGAACAAATAAGATTATATGTATATCAAACAACAAATTTTATTAAATAATACTTTAAATAATAAGTTTTAAAAACTTTACATTTAAATCAATCTTATACTATTGACTTATAGAATAAAATTGTACCTACAAATACTGTGAATTTAAATGTGAAATCTTCCTCCAACAGTTAAGTTCGCGTAAAATAATTATAAAAAGCAAAGGGTTTTGAAGAGTACATAAAACAAATTATTCATGGATACAGTTCTCCTAATTTTGATTTGACAATACTTTACTTGTATTTAATAAATAATTAAACTATTGAAATTATTCTTATTGTTCTATTTTTTATATTATTTTTTGACAATTTGGTATATTGATTTGAAATGTTTTATTTTTTTATAATTTTATATCATTTAATAATTAAAATAAAAAATGAATTTTATTATGATTTTATTTTAAAAGACGTATTAAAATTAATATATATATATATATATATATATATATTTAAATTATCTTAGGTTTTAAAAGTTATTAACATTTGTTAATAGAATATTCATTTATTTCTACTTTTAGAGATTATTAAAATATGAAAGATGTGAAATATATAAGAGATATGTTGTATGGAGGAACTTCCAATTGTATTTTATTCATCTATATACTTGCAAAATGTAACAATATATCATATATCAAATGTTTATACTCAATCTAAAATAATAACTGATTTCTAAAACTGAAAGATATTTTTAAAATTGGAATATTTTTTAAAAACTAATTTAAATAAAAAAATATATTAAATAAATATTCTCATATGGGAAGTTGCAGGGAAAATGTGCAAAGTCAACTCTTTATAGTTAACTTACAAACAAACGAAATAGGATTAATAAACCTTTTCGTTTGTGAAATAACTTGTATTTTTCTGACCAAGACCTTAGTGAGTTAACGTAGGCGATACACCAAATTCAGTTGATAATGTTAACGTGGCGATGTATTTAGAATGAATTTTAAAAGGAAATTTTGAAATGATCAAAATGGCAGAGTTGAATAAGCAATATAGAATATATGGAAAATAAAATTTTAACACCATTTTTTTCACACTATTTTGACACTACACACATGTAAAAATGTGGTTGGACGATTTCAAATTAAAAAACAACCTTTGGTTTTTTTTTCCAAACATACCCCTGTCTCAACTTTTTTAATTTAAAATCGTACAACGTGTGCAGTGTCAAAATAGTGTCAGGTGTCAAGATATCATTTCCCATAGAATATTTCTTTAAGAGTACGTGGTAGTAACCATCACAAACATACAGAAACACAATGGAGAGCCAACAAATTCTCATGCTAATCTTCTTTTGTTTCATATTCACTTCCTCTCATCAATATACACTTATCACCCCAAATCAGACCTTACAATATCATGAGACACTTGTTTCTTCTGCAGGAACCTTTGAAGCAGGATTTTTTGACTTCGGAAACTCAAGAAGACAATATTTTGGTATATGGTACAAGGGCATATCACCTAGGATTATTGTGTGGGTTGCCAACAGGAATGTCCCAGCACAAAACTCAACAGCACTTCTGAAACTTACTCATCAAGGAAATCTTGTCATTCTTGATGGCTCCGGAGGAAGAGTGTGGTTCTCCAACTCATCAAAAATTGCAGTGAAACCAGTTATGCAGCTTTTAGAATCAGGAAACCTTGTTGTAAAAGATGGAGAGAGCTCAGAGAACTTCTTGTGGGAAAGCTTTGATTATCCTGGAGACACTTTCCTTGAAGGAATGAAACTCAAAAGTGATTTTGTTACTGGTCCATATCAGTATCTCACGTCTTGGAGGGACATTGATGATCCAGCTGAAGGTGAGTTTTCTTTTATGATCGATACAAAGGGCTATCCTCAACAAGTTACTACAAACGGAACTACAATTTTTTACAGCACAGGGCCTTGGAATGGCTATCTTTTCAGTGGTGTTTCTTGGGACAGAACGTTCAGTTCATTGAATTTCTCTTTGGAGTTCACTAACAAAGGGGTTTCTTATGGATATGAAACGTTAAACAGTTCAGAACTTAGTATAACAAGGCTCAAACTCAATCCAAGCGGGGCTACAGAGCGTTTTCTATGGTCAAACAAAAGACAAAGTTGGGATGTTGTAAGCAGTTATCCAATAGATAAGTGTGAATATTTTTCCACTTGTGATGTCAACTCTATCTGCAATATTAATAATCTTCCAAAATGTGAATGCTTGCAAGGATTCACACCAAAGTTTCAAGCAAAGTGGGATTCCCATGAATGGTCTGGTGGTTGTGTCAGAAGAACAAAGTTAAGTTGTGATAATGGAGATTGGTTTAAGAAGTACACAGGAATAAAGCTTCCAGAAACGTCTTCTTCCTGGTTTAACAGGAGCTTGAGCCTTAAGGAATGTAAGACACTGTGTTTGAGAAATTGCTCTTGTACTGCGTATGCAAATTCAGATATTAGAGATGGTGGGAGTGGTTGTTTGCTTTGGTTCCATGACATTGTGGACATGAGAACTCACACTAATCAAGGGCAAGAAATTCATATACGACTGTCATTCTCTGAACGTGGTAATTTCATTCCATTTCCCTCTAATGCCTTTTTGTCAGATTTAGAGGAAATATAATTTATGATAAGTTGGAATTAATAGAACAGAAAAAGGAATGAAATGGAATATTACTTGGTTCCATCAAAGAATGCATTCAAAACCTTTCCTCCATTGTATTCCATCAAATTTGTAAATTATATTAGACAACTAACAGGATGAAATTATAATAATACTAGATTCTGCTTACCATCAACAAGCATATATGGCCAATAGTCATGTGTCAGATCAAATTATAATAATACTAGATTCTGCTTCCATGTTGAAGTTGTTCTGTATTAACATGCCTTTCTCCTTTTTTGTTTTTCCCTGAATTGTAAGCTTAGAGCTACTTGTGGATTGACACTAATTTCATTCCTCAGATCCAAGAAGGAATAAGAAGAGACTTGCGAGGATTGTGGTAGGACTTGTTACATTCATAGTTGGACTAACAATTCTTGTGTGGGCGACTTCAAAACGTATGAAAGGGATGAAGCATCCCAAGCCAGGTGAAGAATTTATAATTTATGAAGTATATTACATTTCAATGAAAGAAGAATAATATTGAAATGAAAGATTATTTTTCAGTTCTCAAGTTTGTTTTCTTGTTCACCTAATGTCTATTTCTCTGGTTTACATTATAAGCACAAATATAATATTATTTATAAGCAATTCATGTCTCCTGCTACATTGGGAGTAGTGAAAAAATCTATTCCCTCGAAGCACATGATGGAGAAGGAAAACAACAACTTACCGACAATGTTTGATTTTTCAACCATTGATATTGCCACAAATCATTTTTCTNACACAAACAAGTTAGGAGAAGGTGGTTTTGGAACAGTACACCAGGTAGGTGGTCAAATTTGTTCTTGGTTACCTAGTTATTCGTACTGATTTTCAAGTATCAAAATTTTCAAAATCATTACTAGGGAACGTTGATAGATGGACAAGAGATTGCAGTGAAGAGACTTTCAAAAACTTCGAGACAGGGAACTGAGGAGTTCAAAAATGAAGTAAAGTTGATGGCAACACTTCAGCACCGTAATCTTGTAAAACTTCTTGGTTGTTCTATTCAACAAGATGAGAAGTTGTTGATCTATGAATTCATGCCCAACAGAAGTTTGGATTACTTTATTTTTGGTTTGTTCTTTCACTCCCGTCCAATTTTTTGCTTTCGTGTTATTTCCATGTTAACTTGACAAAATGAATGTTGCCAGATACAATGCGAGGCAAATTACTAGGTTGGGCTAAGCGGTTGAAAATTATCGAGGGAATTGCTCGAGGTCTTATGTATCTTCATCAAGATTCCAGACTTAGAATAATACATAGAGACATCAAAACAAGTAACATTCTTCTTGATGATAATATGATTCCAAAGATATCCGATTTTGGATTAGCAAGAATATTTGGAGTAGATCAAGCTGAAGAAAATACAAACAGAGTGATGGGAACGCAGTAAGAAACTTAATTTTTGTTTAACAAAGCTATATTGCTACACAACCACTTTTCCTTACTTTCATACTGTTTTTGCAGTGGCTATATGCCTCCAGAATATGTAGTGCATGGTTCTTTCTCAACCAAATCTGATGTTTTCAGTTTTGGCGTAATTGTTATTGAGATAATTAGTGGAAGGAAGAATCGTGGATTTCATGACCCTCACCATCATCTTCTCAACCTTCTTGGCCATGTAAGCTTGAAGTGGTTTCTTGATACCTAGTTTCCTTATATAATTTGTTTGTCCAAGTCAAACCTGAAGAATTATGAAACTTAAAATGAAAACTAGTTCGTGCATATACTCAATGTAATTGAACTATAGTTGAAAGTAAACTCCAGAGCAACACTCATACCCTCCCAAATAATCATGTAAAAGGTTTTGAAAGCATCATATAGAAACATGAAAGTTTGCTTTAAGTTTTATCATTGAAACTCCCATATGTTTGAATAGAAAATTTGAGTAGGGAATGAACTGACTCTTGATATTCCTATTTGTGATTTCAGGCGTGGAGATTATGGAATGAAGAAAGGCCACTGGAGTTAATGGATGAGATATTAGATGATGGTGGAGACTTATCTTTAGAAATATTGAGGTGCATTCATGTGGGTCTGTTGTGTGTACAACAGAATCCAGAAAATAGGCCTAATATGTCATCTGTCGTTTTGATGTTAAATGGTGAGAAGTTGCTACCAAAACCAAGTGAACCTGGATTCTATATAGGAAAAGATAATATAGCTGACACTGAATCTTCAAAGCAATATGAAAAGTGTTCAGTAAATGAAGTTTCAATTTCATCGTTAGAGGTGCGATAGAACATTTTTCAAGTAATGATATAGATATATAAATGAATAGCTGTTCAAATATGCTGAAACTTGTGTATATGGTATATGCTGAAACTTGTGTAAATGGTGTACTTTCAGTTTAATTTTAAAGTGCAAAATTTTTACTCTGTCATCACCAAGATCGTTTACAATCTCTTCCGTGGTAACATTAGAACAAGTTGTATTATATATTACTTTCCCGTTCACTGTGACGTTGAGGAAAGTACACCACAAGGAGACGAGCCCTTGTGTGCCAATACTGTGAAATGGCGTGTTTCAAAATTCTAAATATTTCATCTACATAAGAAAATTTAAGCTTTATTACCATAATATATATATATATATATATATATATATATATATATATATATATATATATATATATATATATATATATATATTACACACTTACTATGTAAAGCGGGCTACTAAAAGAAATTAAAAATGAGTTTTCATGTACTTTGTATTCATTTAATCCGAATCCTATAGAAATCGGAATCCTAAGAAGAGATTATCTTTTACATTTATAATGAATTTGGTTGGATTAAAGTAATATTAAAAGTCACGTTCTTGACAAAGAAAAACACATTTATACTACATAGTCAGTGAAACAAAACAAAATTGTGATGGTAAGTTTTATATTTGTATTAATAAAAAGACCTTATCTTATAAGTAAATCCATTTAAAGATCACGAGAAAAGAAGAAATATATTTAAAAGAAGAACGTTACCATTATAGTAATTCTTACATTAAAATATATTTAAAAGAAGAACTTTAGCATTTGTTGTGACACTATATAGGCCTTAAGCAGCTAGCATTGACTTTTCCTAATGATGATCTTGGCGGCTTCTGAGGCAGAATGAAAATGTGCGATTGACGAGAAAAGAGACAAATGATTAAACGAAGAATACTAATTAGGTGGGAAGAATTGGAGAGTCAAAGAAAGAGTCTACTTAGACATGCTGTGTTTTGTATACCAGTAAGAAAAATGTCAAATTGTTAATTAATGTAATATTTAGGGTTAAATATGTTTTTAGTCCCTATACTTTAGGGTGATTTTGGTTTTAGTCCCTCTTTCAAATTAAGGTACAATTTAGTCCTTCAACTTTAGAAAACTCTGGTTTTAGTCTTTTTTACCAAATTTTTTTAACTTTATTTGTTGTTTCAAACGCGTTTCTCAGTTAACATTGAAGCAAAAATGTGTCAAACAGCGTAAANAATCCAAATGCTATAATGAAACGTGTTTGAAACAACAAATAAAGTTAAAAAAATTTGGGAAAAAGGACTAAAACCAAAGTTTTCTAAAGTTGAAGGACTAAATTGTACCTTAGTTTGAAAGAAGGACTAAAACCAAAATCTCCTCAAAGTATAGGGACTAAAAACATATTTAACCATAATATTTAAGCAAGCAGAAATTGTGTTCTACATCTAAAAGATTGGAACACAAGGGTTGGTCTCCTTGTGGTGTACTTTACTCAAGGTCACAGTAAACGGGAAAGTTATATATAATACATGGAGGATAGATGTCTACATCTGTAAGATATTGTCCACACCTTATATCAAGTCTTCACGGATTTGCTTTTGGTATCACTCTAAAAAGCCTCTTATCAATTAAGGTATCTTATGTGTATATAAATTCATGTCCATCTCTCATTTTTATTTTATGCAGAACTTTGTTTGTACTCAAGAACAACCTTTCAGGACATTGTAAACAATCTTGGTGATGACAGAGTAAAAAGTTTTGCACTTTAAAATTAAACAGAAAGTTTGAAAACACATATACCATATACACAAGTTTCGGCATATTTGAACAGCATTTCATTTATATATCTATACATTACTTGAAAAATGTTCTATCGGGACTCAAAGGATGACATTGAAACTTCATTTACCGAACACATTTCATATTGCTTTGAACATCCAGTGTCGGCCATATTATCTTTTCCCATATAGAATCCAGGTGGGCTTGGTTTCGGTAGCAACTTCTCACCATTTAACATTAGAACAATAGAGGACATATTAGGCCTATTTTCTGGATTCTGTTGTACACACAACAGACCCACATGAATACACCGCAGTATTTCTAAAGATAAGTCTCCACCATCATCTAATATGTCATCTATTAACTCCAGTGGCCTTTCTTCATTCCATAATCTCCACGCCTAAAATGAAAAAAAGGCATAACAAGAGTGAGTGAGTTCCTTACTCAAAATTTCAATTCAAAAATATGGGAGTTTCAATGGATGATAAAACTTAAAGCAAACTTTCATGTTTCTACTATGATGCGTTCAAAACCTTTTACATGATTATTTGGCAGGATATGAGTGTTGGTCTGTGTTAGGAAATTATGCACAATTCCTCTTAATCAGATTTGTGAGAGAAATATACAAACGCAGAATAATGACACTCAAATTGAACTTGTGAAATTATACGGCAAATATATTATTGTTGATAAAGAAAAATTACAATATCACTTTTCTCTCTTTCTTTATTTCTACTNTACGTTTCTTGTTTTTCTTCTCTACANNTTTTATTATCTATTTCTTTCTCTTATATATATTAACTTATTTTCTATTNAATTTGTTGATTTCCTTAATCTTCTCCCCTTCATAGATTTTCATTGGATAAAATCCTTTTTGACCAATTCTAACAATCTCCCACTTGAAGACTGATTTTAATTTGTCTTCACACCTTGATCATTACACCGATCTTCTACAGTTTATTATTGTAGCAAGCCAACTGAAGTTGAGCACAATTTCTGTTTATCAATGGTTACCACTTTTGTTAACATGTCTGCTGGATTTTTACTTCCGAGAATCTTTCTCAATGTTAGCACCCCATCTTTAAGCAAAGATCTAATGAAGTGATAACGAACATCAATATGTTTTGTCCTAGAGTGAAATGCTGAATTCTTTGCCAGATGTATTGCACTCTGACTATCATTGTGCAAAACACTCATCTCTTGGATGAATCCCAACTCTATTAACAATCCCTGAAGCCATATTAATTCTTTACTAGCTTCTGTTACTGCTACATACTCAGTTTCTGTAGTGGATAAAGCAACTATCTTTTGCACCTGTGACATCCAACTAACAGCTGTAGTATCAACAGTGAAAATGTAACCAGTAGTACTTCTTCGGTGATCTACTTCACCTCCAAAGTCTGCATCTACGTAACCTTGTACTTTTAACTCTCCTTTGCTAAAGTACAAACACTTCTCTATAGTTCCTCGTAGATATCTCAAAATCCATTTAACAGCTTCCCAATGAGCTTTATCTGGATTTGACATAAACCTGCTAACAACTCCCACTACATGACCAATGTCTGGCCTTGTACAGACCATTGCATACATTAAACTTCCAATAGCTGAAGCATATGGAATTTCAGTCATGGACTCCTTTTCCTTCTCTGTCTGAGGAGACTGTTCCTTGGATAGACGAAAATGGCTGGCCAAAGGTGTGCTAACTGCTTTGGCATTCTCATGTTGAATCTCTGCAAAACACGGTTAATGTACTCTGCCTGAGATAGCTGCAAAATACACTTTTGCTTATCTCTTGTGATTTGAATTCCAAGGATCCTTTTTGCTGGACCCAAATCCTTCATATCAAATTCTTTTGATAATTGTTGCTTCAAACTTCTGATCCCGTCCATATCTAAACCAGCTACTAACTTATCATCAACATAAAGTAGCAAAATGATATAATTGGACTTATATCTCTTGAAGAAACAACAGTGGTCGGCATTACACTTCTGGAAACCTTCCTTGTGCATGAAGTTTTTAAACTTCTTATACCATTGTCTTGGAGCTTGTTTCAAACCATACAAGTTTTTCTTTAATCTACACACTTGGTTCTTTTTTCTTTCTTCTAAGAAGCCTTCAGGTTGATGCATGTAAATCTCCTCATCTAAGTCTCCATGAAGAAATGCAGTCTTGACATCTAGTTGCTCAAGGTATAATCCTTCACTAGCAACAATACTTAAAACAGATCTGATGGTATTGAGTTTTACAACTGGAGTAAAGATTTCAGTGTAGTCAACTCCTTCCTTTTATTGAAATCCTTTGACAACTAGTCGGGCTTTGTATCTCTTGGACCCATCATGATCCTCCTTCACCCGATACACCCATTTGTTGTGAAGTGCCTTTTTCCCAACAGGTAACTCTACTAGTTCCCATGTTTAGTTGGACATTAAAGACTTCATCTCGTCTTTCATGGCCAGCTCCCACTTACTAGCATCTGTCATTTGACATGCTTCCTCATAATTTTCAGGCTCTCCTTCATTAGTTAACAATATATAATTCAAATATTTTCTATTAGGTACATGAGGCCGAGAAGACCTTCGCAAAACAGGAACTGGAATAGAAAGTTCTGGTGTGTCGAGTTCTTCGTTATCATTATTTTCACATGACTCCTCTGACTGAGGAGTCTCAATTACAGGAGTTTCTGAGACATCATCCATCTCCACATACACCGGTCTACTCTGTTCTAAGTTGTTATTGCATGTGTTGTTCATGTCCTTATACATCACCTTTTCATTGAATATCACATCTCTACTACGAATCATCTTTTGATTTTCATTATCCCATAACCTGTAGCCAAACTCATCTTCAACATAACCGATGAAAGTGCACTTCTTCGATTTAGGATCAAGCTTATTTCTACCTTGATCACTAATGTGCACATATGTTACGCAAACGAAAATTTTGAGATGTGATAGTTTTATCTCTTTACCACTCCATACCTCTTCTGTTATTTTGTGCTCCAATGGAACCGACGGACCTCGGTTGATTAAGTAAGTTGCTGTATTGACTGCTTCTGCCCAGAACTGCTTTGGTAAGCCTGACTGCAAACGCAAGCTTCTGGCTCTCTCTGTCAACGTTCTATTCATACGTTCTGCCACACCATTGTGTTGAGGCATACCTGGCACGATCCTCTCCATTCTGATCCTGTGCTCATAGCAAAACTTCTTAAATCTAGTGTCTTCATATTCACCACCATTATCCGATCTAAGCTTTTTTATCTTTAATCCTGTCTCATTTTCTACCATGGCTTTCCAAATTTTGAAAGCTTCAAATACTTCTGACTTATTTTTAAGAAAGTATGTCCATACCTTCCTAGAGTGGTCGTCAATAAAAGTCACAAAGTATCGCTTACCACCAATGGATGAGACGGTTGTTGGACCCCAAACATCAGAGTGAACAAGCTCAAGTCTCTCTTTCTTTGGGATTCTTCCACTTCTCTGAAAGCTTACTCGTTTCTGCTTTCCAAGTATACAGTCTTCACACATGTCAAATTCTATTGACCGAAGACTTGGTAATTTCCCTTTTGAGTGCATGATCCTCATACCTTTCTGACTCATATGACCTAACCTTTGGTTCCATAGGTTAGGATTTTCATTCATTGCAACTGCAATCAAATGACAACCTCCTTCTGTCTTGTAGATAGTACTACTCTTCCTACCATGAGCAATTGTCATTGCACCCTTTGAAATCTTCCAATTATCACCATGGAAGACTGTTGTGTAGCCATCATTGGCCAATTGGCCTATTGAGATTAAGTTCTTTGTTAGATCGAGAATATGTCTAACATTTTTCATTTCCCATACAGACCCATTTAACTTAATCTTCACCATACCTTTACCAGCAATCTCACAAGATTGCTCATTACCAAGGTAAACTTTTCCAAGGTTTCCAAGAACATAATTCTCAAAGAATTCTTTCTGTGAGGTGGCATGAAAAGATGCTCCAGAGTCTAACACCCAAGACTCTTCCTTGTTCTCTAAAGAACATATCAATGCATCTTCTCCTCCTGAGGTTGAAGCAACATTCGCTTCTGCTTTATCCTCGTGATTCTTCCGTGCACTTTTGCACTGGTTTTTGTAGTGACCTACCTTTCCACAATTCCAACACTCAATTGTATTTGAGTTTTGGAAACTACGGTGATTCTTAGAATTAGACCTTCTTTCCTTGGATCTTCCACGTTCATATCCTCTGTTCGAACTTCTTCCTCTTGACTCTGTATTCAAAACTGAAGAGGTTGAAGATTCTCCTGACTCTTTCCGTCGAATCTCTTTACTAAGAATTAGATCACGAACATCATCAAACTTTAATTTATTACTGCCTGATGAGCTACTCACAGCTGTGACTGTAGCATTCCAACTTTCCGGTAGAGAAGGCAAAAGTATCAAGGCTCGTACTTCGTCATCAAATTCGATTTCAACTGAACTCAATTGAGTTGTGACTATATTGAGTTCATTAAGATGATGCGCTACCATTGCGCTATCTGACATCCGCAAATTAAATAACCGCCTCATCAAGTGAACTTTGTTTGAGGCTGACGGCTTTTCATACATACTTGAAAGAGTTGTCATAAGACCCACTATGGTCTTTTCTTTTGCAATATTAAATGCAACATTGCGGGATAATGTTAATCGAATAACTCCGAGAGCTTGTCGGTCGAGAAGAATCCAATCTTCATCCTTCATGTTTTCTGGTTGATGACCTGAGAGAGGTTGATATAGCTTTTTCTGATACAAATAATCTTCAATCTGCATCTTCCAAAAGTCAAAGTCCGTACCATCGAACTTCTCAATTTTTATCTTTCCTTCATCTGCTGCCATTTCTCCCACTTAAATCTGATTCCCTTTGAACAGTTGATTATAATAATAGCAACCGGCTCTGATACTAGTTGTTAGTAAATTATACACAATTCCTCTTAATCAGATTTGTGAGAGAAATATACAAACGCAAAATAATGAAACTCAAATTGAACTTGTGAAATTATACTGCAAATATATTATTGATAAAGAAAAATTACAATATCACTTTTCTCTCTTTCTTTATTTCTACTCTACGTTTCTTGTTTTTCTTCTCTACAATTTTTATTATCTATTTCTTTCTCTTATATATATTAACTTATTTTCTATTTAATTTGTTGATTTCCTTAATCTTCTCCCCTTCATAGATTTTCATTGGATAAAATCCTTTTTGACCAATTCTATGAGTTTAATTTCAACTATAGTTCAATTACATTGAGTATATGCACGAATTAGTTTTCATTTTAAGTTTCATGATTCTTGAGGTTGTATTCGGACAAACAAAAGATATAAGGAAACTAAGGTATCAAGAAATAATGTATCCAAAGATAGAGAAATATATTATCAGTATCCACTTCAGGCTTACATGGCCAAGAAGGTTGAGAAGATGATGGTGAGGGTCACGAAATCCACGATTCTTCCTTCCACTAATTATCTCAATAACAATTACACCAAAACTGAAAACATCAGATTTGGTTGAGAAAGAACCATGCACTGCATATTCTGGAGGCATATAGCCACTGCAAAACAGTATCAAAGTAAGGAGAAGTGGTTGTGTAGCAGTATAGCTTTGTTAAAAAAAATGTTAAGTTTCTTACTGCGTTCCCATCACTCTGTTTGTATTTTCTTCAGCTTGATCTACTCCAAATATTCTTGCTAATCCAAAATCTGATATCTTTGGAATCATATTATCATCAAGAAGAATGTTACTTGTTTTGATGTCTCTATGTATTATCCTAAGTCTAGAATCTTGATGAAGATACATAAGACCCCTAGCAATTCCATCGATAATTTTCAACCGCTTATCCCAATCTAGTAATTTGCCTCGAATTGTATCTGGCAACATTCATTTTGTCAAGTTAACATGGAAATAACACGAAAGCAAAAAATTTGACGGGAGTGAAAGAACAAACCAAAAATAAAGTAATCCAAACTTCTGTTGGGCATGAATTCATAGATCAACAACTTCTCATCTTGTTGAATAGAACAACCAAGAAGTTTTACAAGATTACGGTGCTGAAGTGTTGCCATCAACTTTACTTCATTTTTGAACTCATCGGTTCCCTGTCTCGAAGTTTTTGAAAGTCTCTTCACTGCAATCTCTTGTCCATCTATCAACGTTCCCTAGCAATGATTTGGAACACTTGGTACTTGACAATCAATAGGAATAACTAGGTAACCAAGAACAAATTTGACCACCTACCTTGTGTACTGTTCCAAAACCACCTTCTCCTAACTTGCTTGTGTTAGAAAAATGATTTGTGGCAATATCAATGGTTGAAAAATCAAACATTATCGGTAAGCTGTTGTTTTCCTTCTCCATCATGTGTTTCCAGGGAATAGCTTTTTTCACTACTTCCAATGTAGTAGGAGACATGAATTAACATTATATTTGTGCTCATAATGTAAACCAAATAAATAGGCATTACAGAAAACAAACTTGAGAACTGAAAAATAATCTTTCATTTCAATATTATTATTCTTTTCATTGAAATGTAAAATACTTCATAAATTGTAAATTCTTCACCTGGCTTCGGTTGCGTCATCCCTTTTATACGTTTTGAAGTCGCCCGCACAAGAATTGTTAGTCCAACTATGAATGTAACGAGTCCTACTACAATCCCTGCAAGTCTCTTCGGATTTAGGTACCTCTTACTCCTTCTTGGATCTGAGGAATGAAAATAGTGAAAAATCACAAGTAGCTCTAAGCTTACAATTCAGGGAAAAACAAAAAAGGAGAAAGGCATGTTATACAGAACAACTTCAACTTGGAAGCTGATTTGCAACCGCTAGTTCCAACTTCTGACACATGACTATTGGCCATTCTGAGCTTGTTGATGGCAAGCAGAATCTAGTATTGCTATAATTATATCCTCTTAGTTGTCTAATAGAATTTATAAATTTGATGGAATGCAATGGAGGAAAGGTTTTAAATGTAATGGAATAGATGTTGGGTACAAACAAAATCCCACATCAGAAAAAATAAGAGATGGACATGGGTTTATATATACATAAGACACCTTCATTGATAAGAAGTCTTTTGGAATGGTACCAAAAGCTGTGAAGACTTGGCCTAAAGCAGATAATATCTTATCAAATGTGGAGAGTTATGTATCTGTGAGTGTTGAACCCCTCCCTCTCCCTACAATAGATTCCAACTTCACATAAATTATATTTCAACTAAATCTTTACAAAAAGGCATAAAATGGAAATGAAATTACCACGTTCAGAAAATGGCAGTCGTATATGAATATCTTGCCCTCGATCAGTGTGAATTCTCATGTCCACAATGTCATGGAACCAAAGCAAACAACCACTCCCACCATCTCTAATATCCGAATTTGCATATGCAGTACAAGAGCAATTTCTCAAACACAATGTCTCACATTCCTTAAGGCTCAAGCTCCTGTCAAACCAGGAAGAAGACGTTTCTGGCAGCTTTATTCCTGTGTACTCCTTAAACCAATCTCCATAATCACAACTTAACTTTGTTTTTCTGACACAACCACCAGACCAATCATGAGAATCCCACTTTGCTTGAAACTTTGGTGTGAAACCTTGCAAGCATTCACATATTGGAAGATAATTAACATTGCACATAGAGTTGACACCACAAGTGGCAAAATATTCACACTGATCTATTGGATGACTTTTCACAATATCCCAACTTTGTCTTTGGTTTGACCATAGAAAACGCTCTGCATCCCCTCTTGGATTGAGCATCAGCCTTGTTATGCTAAGTTTTGAACCGTTTAATGTTTCATATCCATAAGAAACCCCTTTGTCAGTGAACTCCAAAGAGAAATTCAAGAATCTGTGCATTCTTTCCCAAGAAGCACCACTGAAAAGATAGCCATTCCAAGGCCCTGTGCTGTAAAAAATTGTAGTTCCGTTTGTAGTAACTTGTTGAGGAAAGCCCTTTGTATCGATCTTATAAGAAAAATCACCTTCAGCTGGATCATCTTTGTCCCTCCAAGACGTGAGATATTGATATGGACCAGTAACAAAATCACTTTTCAGTTTCATGCCTGCAAGGAAAGTGTCTCCAGGATAATCAAAGCTTTCCCACAAGAAGTTCTCTGAGCTCTCTCCATCTTTGACAACAAGGTTTCCTGAATCTAAAAGTTGCAAAACTGGTTTCACTGCAATTTTTGATGAGTTGGAGGACCACACTCTTCCTCCGGAGCCATCAAGAATGACAAGATTTCCTTGATGAGTAAGTTTCAGAAGTGCTGTTGAGTTTTGTGCTGGGACATTCCTGTTGGCAACCCACACAATAATCCTAGGTGATATGTCCTTGTACCATATACCAAAATATTGTCTTCTTGAGTTTCCAAAGTCAAAAAATCCAGCTTCAAAAGTTCCTGCAGAAGAAACAAGGGTCTCATGATATTGTAAGGAATGATTTGGGGTGATAGTAGAGGAAGTGGGCAATGAAAAAAATAAAGTAATGTAAATGATTAGCATGAGAATTCGTAGGCTCTCCATTATGTTTCTGTATGTTTGTGATGGTTACTGCTACCATCATACTCTTAATCAAATATTCATATTACATTCAATCTGGTTAGTCAACTCTGCCATTTTATCGACGCGTTAACTCACTAAAGTATTGATTTTAGAAATAGAAGTTTTGGTACTAACGTAAGAGTTTATTACTTCCATTTCATATTTACATAAGTTAACTACGGAGAGTTGACTTTCCCATTTTCCCTGCAACTTCCCACCAATTTCTCTGACATCATTATCGGATTGTGTTTCTTGCAATGGACAAAACCTCAAGTCTTGTTCGTTTAGATGCATTTTGTCTTTGTCCCGTTCATTCACAAACTTTTATCTCTTTTTGGGGCTAAAGGGTGATCATGGATTGGATTGCATCAAAATCTTATTTCAATTGGAAAATTAGACGATGTTGGGCTTGTAAGCTACTTTGTAGCTAAAAAATGGAAACTTAACAAAAGGAAACATGGTCCTTTCCAAAGGCTATAAAGAAGGATCATCTTTCAAGGAAGAATTTGTATTGGAGAAGTAAACCTAGTAAATGATTCCAAAGATCTTTAGCATACACAATTAGGTTAATGAGTGAGAAAGGATTGCAAATCCTTGCCAAAATCCATCTTCTTAGAATAAGTGGGCAACATTTGGCTGGAAAGCAGTGTAGAGTCAGTTTTCAAAGAGTAAATGATCCGTCAAGGAGGAAATATGGTCTTGAACTTGTTCATTCAGATATTTGTGCTTTGTCTTAAAGATCTATTGAAGGTGTGTATTACTGTAGAAGAGTTTGGATGTATCTATTAAAGACTAAAGATCATGTCTTTTTGGGGTGAAGCTGTGAAGACGACAGTAGCACTAATAATACTATTGTTTTGATGAGTATTTCAAAGAGCTGAATTTAATGGTGAATTTCTTCTTATTAGTAAGACAAACCAAAGAAAACAAAGAAAGCATCATGAATTTCTCTTGCTAGTATTCAAAACTATGACGAATTAAAAGTCAGCAGAATAAAATTAAACATCTTCCAAATCATCGATTCAGTCTGGATATTCTCCTTCATATTTGGCTTTTAAAATATTAAACATTATTAACACATTTTAAAGTTGTGACGTTTGTTTTTAAAATGTTAATGACTCTTGAAACTTAAGCAATTTAAATATATATTTTTTTTAATTTTAAGACGTTTTTTAAAAGTAAAATCATAATAAAATTTTAAATTCTAAAAAGAAATAATATTTTGAATAAGTTAATTGATGTAATGATATTATATCACCAAAGACAACACTTGTTAATTTTTATAAAATAAAGAGTAATATTAATTATAAAAAATTATATGTAAATAAGATTACAATTAATTAAATTTAAGTCCCATCGTGTAATTGGACCATTAGATTAATTACAATTTTTTACAAAGGTTTTTGGATTAATTTAATTATTTTTCTTGTCTTGTACCCTCTCATTTGATCTTGAAAATGAACTTTATGATTATTAAGAACTTCAACTTGATTAACGATGTCCACATCAATTAATAAACCTTATAACCATCATGTATACACCAATTATAGTCATCCTCTGAGTATTGATTCCCGGCTAACATAATTTCCTTAATGAGATTAGTCTTTTAGGACATGGAGATCCCTTAGACAAATAGTAATGAATAAAGGTCCACTAAAATAATTTCACATTACAAATATATCTCTAACATTACTTTCATTCAATTTGTCTCATTCATCAAAACCACACGATTAAAATTGTGCATACACTACCATTTTATCATGATTCATTAAGTCCTTTGAAACATATTTCTTTCTCAATATTCATGCATAATGTCCTTTACTATATGATCTTCAAGCTTTTGTAGTGTTTGAAGTTCTTAAGTATTTTAAAAAGATTCACAATTTAACTCTTCGATGCATCAAGTATTGAGCTCATTCATCATTACTTTCACAATATTTTTTGAAATCCAATTCATAAAGATTGGAAATAAATTGTTGTTTTCAATAACTTGTCACCTCCATGGACAAATTGAGGTGGTGAATAGAATACTTTCTACTATACTTGGAGTTACAATTAAAAAAAAAAAAATCTTAGAACTTGGAAATAGTGTTTACTTTCTGGTAAAAGAGAGTTCTTCCTGTTAACCTATTCTACTCTGACATAAAACTTTCTGTTTGCTTTGTGGTTCATCTGGCTCTCTGCAATTACTTTTCTCCCATAATCAATATGAAAAATGTCACATGTAAAATTCTGAAAAATAAGGACAGTTACATGACCTATTCTTAAACAAATATTTCGTTTAATACAAAATCAGTAATACATAGTTTATGAATTCAAGGACCAACATCTCAGATATAAGATCACACAACATGCACATATGGAAATTAAATTTTAAAAAATAATTTTTATCCAGAAGTAAGCTAGTACATTTTCATTGTCATTTGATTATATTTTTGCTATCTCACTAAGTGTTAAATAAATTTCGTTTAAATAGTTTAGTTCGTTTGTCAACCTCATCAATTACACATATCCTCGGAAGTACAGTTAAGTGAAATGCGAGCTCAATTCATAACAATGTTTGCATCAATTACTGAGAAATTTCCGCTTTTTAGTTGTGTTCATGTAAGGTCTAATGACCCATTCTATCTGAGCTTCAGCTTGATCCACCGTTCCCAACTTTATCTGAAACCAAAGTTTTTGAAAACATCAGCAACTGACAGTACTTGTTCAACAGATATGTTGTATGACGAATAGGCCAGTTTCAATGACAATTTACTTTGGAAACTAACGTTAAAGATAACCAATGAAAGCCAAAAAAAGAAGAAAACTGAAGTGTGACAGTGTGACTAAAAAAAAAAGCACTGAAGCACGAACTACTATGGTCCAATTTAATATTGTATTTTAAGGAGAGAAGTATCCACTTTAAGTAGCTACGATACCAGAGACTTAAATAGCCAGTTGTTCACCCATAGGTTCCAAAAATTAAAAAACAATGCTTAATCACAATTGAAAGTGATACTGCTTATGGAATTAGTTTAGGTCCTGTCATGTAGCCGTATTCATGGTAGAAAAACTGATGTTACAAAACTATGGCATTTAAATAAAATAAATAAATCATAACGAAATCAAAGCACAGTTAAGCTTATGAGAAGTATTAATGATGATGAAAACATATTGATAAGATATCATATAGCCCATGCAAAAGAATCACCACACTACACAGCTTTAAGCAAACAAAAACCTTAAATCCTAGTAGCAATAATGTGTTCAATCCATAGTGGGCTTAATTGTGATGCAAACCTGATAAAGCCGTAACTCAAACCGTGGACCAATTTCCTTCAGTTCTATAGATTTAGGGCCCCCGTGCTTTTCATAAATATGATGCCTGTATATAACAGACACAATTTAAAGAAATAAATTAACCAGCGAAGGTTAATAATAGTTAGAACTTGAACAAATATTTGAAGCTGAATCCACAAAAATTGGAAACAATTGACCTAACCTGAATGAGATATAGTCAGATTGGTTGGAAAAAGTGACAATTCGTTTTGTGTCTGGTTTTGGCACTGGAAAAAGATGCTTGAGAATGTTCGCTGACCTTTCACCTAACTGTTTAGCGTCCAAAAGTATTCCAAACAAGATGAGCAGTTAGCACTTGGCAGTGTAATGTAGTCAACAGTAATTAATTTTGTTTAGATTGAGATGGCCAGAGCATAATTTTGTAAGAAGATACTCAAGAGAGGAGAAAAAGACAAGGGAAAGGCCCTGGTAAACAATCCTTTAAGTCAATCATAAATGATAAATTACTAATTCTTTGAATGTAAAGGTTCTTGGCAGACTCTCAAACATTTTTCATATAAAGAGGATACAAAAAAAAATTATAAGAAATAACTTCGTTCATCAAAAACTAGTAATGAAATAGTGATTGAGCATCTTTCATTTTCAAAAATGAACTGGAATTTGAATCTCAGTAGTACGATTTCTTATTTCAAAGGCACATAAGTACTAGAGATGTAAGTGAAAAATCGAGCTATATAACTTTTACGCCAATCAGTGCTCAAACAAATGACAGCACCCCCTATCAACTCAGATTCATTTGCTACTGCTCACAACATTTTGGGCATTATAGTAACATGCCATTTTGGGTATGGTTCTACAATCTTTCTCAGTAGAAGACACTTGTAATCTCTCTCAATATAATGACTCCACATCATATCTATTCTTAAATGTCTACTCATGCATCAAAACATTCTCATTCTTGCAACACTTAATCTATGCTATTGTCTACACTTAGAGAGATGAGAATTTTATATCTAACTAACCTGTCAAATGCTCAAACCACAACCTAAGTATGTACTCAAACCAGAACCAGATTGCACAGTTCCACACTTGACATGCCATGATAGCAACACACTACAATGCTTAAACATGTTCACATACCACTTGATGTTTAAAAATAATGACAATTGCATTTCAACGTTCGAATTTAATATCCATCCAGCACAGTGTAAATATGCTTTAGTCAATAATATTATGTCAACTAAACACTGAACCAGTTAACTTTACATCTAGATTTGAATACTTTAAAATCATTTTAAACTCCAATCACTACATTATGGAATAAGACAAGAACCAATGATACTGCAGGACCTGTAATTATCAAAAAGGTTCAGAGACAAAGCAACAGATCATTGTCATTGAAACTTAGTACTTCCTTAGATAATAAAGCTCATACTGAATTATGAATACCTTAGTTGAGAAGTTATCAAGAATCAAATGTGGATATGCCTCAGGCATAGTTCCAATGGCTTTCTTGTCTTTAATTTCATGCCTTGTAACCTGTATGAACAACAGATTAGTATATTGTCCCCTAAAATCGATATGAAACACTATAGACTAATACTTGCCACATTGAGTAATCCAAAATATGCAGTTGGACCAAATGGTAGATGGCAAACAATTAAACCATCTGGTACACCACGATGTTCATGAACTAAAACAACATCAGTATAGTCATGTGCACGACAAGATTCTATAATCTCTGAGATAACCTGAAATGAAAAGGAAGATTGCATAAACCATTAGGCAATTTGCTGAAGGAGTCAAGAATTAGATGTTGATATGTTTTAGCAAGAGTTGAAAATAAAACTAATTACACAAAGCCATCTGACATTCTAGATGAAAAAAATGGCTTAATGAATGCAACTAAATTGAAGCAGAGATGCGCTGAGTAATAGAACCTAGTGGTCTGGATGTTATTCATGTACTGCCTTCAATTGTGGCGTTGGAACTTGGAATATTAATTTCCTTTAACAAGAAGCAAGAGGAGTAAAGTGTGGTCTCACTGAAAGACCCCCACGCATACATACTATTCAAAATTAAATTATATTAACTTCACAGGCCTGAATAACAGAGGCAAGTAATGAAAAGGGGTGTAATGAGTACAAATCCATAGTGATCTTCTTTGACTGAGATTCTTTGCATATTTTCTCTAACCCATTGAGAATTTGTACTCAGTTCTGTTGGTTAATTTACTTCTACCAAATCCTATTTTCAGTTTTATATGCATTCTCAATAGATAGATGTTCCTTTAAGAAAATTTGGTATTTGGAAATCCAAAACTCACTCCAAGGTCAAGATTCTGAGTTTGGAAAGCAACAGAATTCGTAAAGCACACATGCAGATTTGTAGACCTCACATAGCACTTATAAACTTATGTATTACGTGAACATCTAGTTTGGAAAAAAACACTGCATTTGAGCCACTACTCTTTTACGAGATAATTAATTTGAAACTCATGGAGTTGCTGAGCACTAGAAGTGTCATTTCAGTATCTTGTTCAGACAATGTGCTCGACACTTTTGCAGGAATAACACAAAAAACGCAGTAGCCAGAAAAATGAAGGGGCATGTATATGCCTTTATTGGATTGTCTCCACAGTATATATAGGTAAATTGAAGAAGCCACTCTTTTCTTATCCTATCCTGGTATTTCTCTTATTTCTAATTAAAAACATAATTTCTTATCTAAATAATATGACCAAAGAAACCACCAAATAATCAGATCATGATGTCATAAACATGCAGAATGGGAGGACAGATGATGAATAATTAAAGACACCAACCTGACCACCACGATTCATGCGCTGTGCATTAGGAAAAACAAAACTCAACTCCTGCACAAAAGAATTGAAGATCACAATGAACAAGAGTCCTTGAAGTAACAAACAAAAAAGTAGAAAAACAAATTGGTTTTAAAAACCGAATTGAAACAAACAAACACCACACTCAGCAAAAGCAAGCAAACCTTTACAAACTGCTGAAGAGGAGCGCTTGGATCCCTGGAAGTAGTCAACAAAATCTTGGGATCCTTTTCCGCAGCATAAGCATACTCATCATCAATGTGCGTTCTTGGAACTGAATTCAATTATAAATCCCATCAAACCTCATATTGAAACACAACAAAAGGATGCATGGCACAAAAGGAAAATAACCTTGGATGCATTAAAACAAATTTTTCCTCAAGCACTTCTAACAGAAGAAAATAAGAAAAATAAAATAAACTTCTCTATAAATTAAATTAGTTTATAGTTGTCTAAGTTTCTCCACAAATACTTCTATAACAGAAAAATAAAAAGGAAAAACACAATTTTTGTACTCATGTGCAAGCTAATTTTAGCTTGTGGGCAACTTTATTTCATTTTGTGACATCTTGGATTCTCTTCATGTGCTTAACTAAACAAACACTTAAAAACCATTTAAAGTTCTTACATAAAAAAAAAAAAAAGAAAAAAAAAATATGATGAAACATAACATAGAGAGTGACACCCCTTACCAGCAGTGTTCTCATCTTCAAGGTCGATTTGGCGTCGAAGTGCAGCTTCCTCATTTCTGAGTTCAGTGGGAATGGGTTTCCCTTCTGCAAAAACCAAACAAATAAATAAATAAACATAATTACATGAGAAATAATAAAAATAATAATTACTATTATCATAATATTGAATATGAAATCCAAAAAAAAAAAAAACAAAAACAAAAACAAAACAGAAACCTTGAAGCGCTTCTCTGATTTTGCGTTTCTTTTCATAGAGCAAGCGCTCTTTGCCTTCTAAGCTCTTTCGGTACAAATACTCTCTCCTCAATCGAATGTTTCTACGCAGCATGTTCAACACACTCACAGAACGAAACGGCACCGTTCAAAGATGGAGAAAAACGAAGAGGAAGAGGTGTGGAGCGGCGCGGGAGAAGGAAGTGAAGAAAAGAAAAGGGATACCGTGAGAGCAAAACGACCTGCGTTTTGGATCTCGATTACCTGAACTTAAAGAATATATGTATTCACATATGCAGCTAATAGATGCCGTTGGATTATACGAGTTTAGAAGAGATATTTAATATGAACCTAGTGAGACCCATCCAACGGTTTGGATCTAAAGATATCTTGTAAATTAAGAAAAAAATAAATTCTTAAATTTTTAAATCTAACTTTTTTTTCTTATGAAATTAAATAAATATATTATCTATAAAACACATATAGAGGAGAGATTTTCTCATTTCATCTACACATTTTATGTTCTTATTTTAATATTAATTATGTTTTAGAATTAAAATAAAATAAACTACTATTAAAAGTAATTATATACTTTCATTTATATAAAATGTATAAAGTAAATTCTATCAGTATTCTGTTGTTTTTTAAGATTTCGTATAATTTTTTTACCTTTTTTATGTTTCCAAGAGTCTACCTTGTAAAAGTAGACAATGTAATATTTTCTTAAAATAACTATTTAAATATGCTTTGTCGACATTGAGTTTATTATTTATAATATTATATTATTATTGCATAAATACCAGTGCTTCTTTCTTCTTATAATCGTAATTATATATATATATATATATATATATATATATAATTATCGTATTGAAGTATTTTGTAAAACAAAAAGTAATCATATAGAATATGTTTAACTACACATATTATGTAGGTTTTTTCTTCTTTCTTATGTATAAGGCGTTTCTTAGCACCTTTCTTCTCATTATCTATCTTTCCTTCTCACAATCTAGTAATTCCTTTTTTTATTTCCTTATTTTGCTTTATCATGTTTTATTTTACTCTTTTTTTACATCAATATTTTTTAATGTGATTTTTTTTTATTTTAATAATTAGTTTTTTAAAAAAACATTTTTGTCTGTATAACATCCATGGTAATACCATTATTTTTCATTTAGAGTTTGAGATCTTTTTCTTGCTATAAAATAAAGTAGAGAACTATTTGTTTGAATAAAAGTTTAAAAAGGGGGCAAAGCTATAAATTGTGTGTAGTTATCTAAGTGGATAAAAATAACATTTTGAGGTGATTTTTAAAGAAGTAATGTGTATATCAACCAGAGTAATCTATTTATTATTGTTAAATTTTCAATACATATATTTTACAAAATTATATTTTAATAGTGTAGTTAATAAATTTAAATAGTTTTTTAATCCATATATGGATTCATCTTACTTCTTGAAAAAGAAAAAATTGCTTCTAAACAGAACATTAAAAAATAATTCATTGTAATTCTTACATTAACTAAAATTAGGTTAAAAACAAGTAGAATATTAAATAAGATTAAAAAAAAATTCTTTAAACTAAAATAATTAGATTAATTTTAAGTATATTGTACTGTATAACCAGTCGGTCAATGTCTCCCTTACACTCGTATCTTCTCAAACAATTGAAGGGACCATACATATTATAACAAGTCGATCTATATTTGAGGGGTGACCAACCGGTGAGTATAGATGCAAGTAACTCTTAATAAACTTTACACAATTAATTAGATAAAGCATGCTTAGAAACCTTTGGGTTGTAATTGGGTCAATTCTATTTAAAAGTTCATCTCGAAACGTATAAATACATAAATAAGATAAGAAGGTAGGTGATTAGATTTATTATAAAATTAATACTGTATTGTGATAATCGAACTTTTTAACTAATTTGAGTGTTAGAATGTCTTTGGTAGGTACACCACCGCACAACTTCGTTCACGTGAATTAAAATAATAAGACTTGAAAATAAAAATTAATAAATTTGGTAAGAGAATAAAATATGAACATGTAAAAGAAATTGATTCAAATGACAAGAAGAAAACAATGGATGAATGGAGTTGTTGGGGGTTTGCAATTTCATCTTTATTCGCTCTCTCTTATCCACTCCTCTTGAATTATTAGCTTGATTAATTAATTGTCATGCAACTTTCTTAGCCTACCCTTAACTCGATCCCTCGGCGAAAAGAGCCTAATATTAATTACTGGCTTGTTATCCCTAGCCTCCCCTAGCAATTAATACAGCATTATAGAGCAGAAGTTAAAAGAAATTGATCGTCATACCCCTATCCCTAGGTGATAATGCAGAATCAAGAAATTACTCACCACTTCATGACATTACTGTACGTCCCCGTATCAATAAAGACAAACATCAGTTATCAAATGAGTTAAATGATAAAGGCATTAAGCACAGATGAGAACCCAACAATTAACAATCAAAACATATGGAAACCATATAAATAATCAAGAGTTTCAATANAAGAGAGTATCAAAAGATTACATTGTTTCCCCCAACAACAATAGGGTTTAGTTCACCATTTTCATTGTGAAACTAGATGAAAAATGGAAGAAGAATGGAAAAGCAAACCCTAGAAAAGATGAAAAGGAGCCTAAGCATCCAAGAGATCCTCTCCAG
>NC_028355.1:26729931-26732971 GCF_000741045.1 Vigna radiata var. radiata | reverse complement strand
AGATGATACCCAAAAATTGTTCCAAAAATTCAAAAAAAAAATACATGTTCCAATGAATATAACTGAAAATTAAAATTGTTCTAAAAAAATACAAAAATGATTTCCAGCAAGTTCAACTCTTCTTCTTCACGTTGGGATCTTCATCGTCCCAACGGCTCACTTTTCTTCGGTCCACCCTCTTGATCACTGTGGAATATGGTCTTCTAATCTCCATCATTCCTTTATCTTTCAACCTCCTATTGACAATCCACTTCTTGTTTTTGAATCACACTGAAAAGCCCCACAGGAATGATGTTTCCTCTGAAGAGGTTGATTCCTTCTTGCACACCTTCCCTTTCTCATGAATCTGCAAAACATTACAATCGTAATGAAAATTAATACCTGTGGATTTTTCTCCCTCTGCAGCTTCACTTTTGGCACTTTTATACTTGACTTTCCTGACTGCCCTCTATACAGCTTCTTTAGAGCCATAAATCAACACTTGGTCATGATCCCTTAGCTTTATTCCTCCATCATGGATATGTATAACCATCTTAGAAGTCCGCATGAACGGTCTTCCTAAGATTATTGGATTTTTTCCTTCATTGGTCATATCCTCAACTATAAAATCAACCAAAAATTCCAACTCCTCAATCCGAACAATTGCATTTTCCACCATTCCAACTAGTTTCTTCCTAGACCCATCCGCCACTTTCAAGACCACTTTGGTAGGCTTTAATTCTACCCCTCTAATCTTCTTAAAATCACTGAGAGGCATCAAATTAATGTTTGATCCCGAATCAATCAAAGCTTCTCCTAAATCCACATCATTGATGACGCAAGAAAGAGTCAAAGCTCCTGAATCCTCTATTTTTTGTGGATGGCTCTTCTTCCTGGGTTTAACCAACTGCTCCTGATTTTCTTCATAGCCCAGATCAATTAACTTTCCCAGATAGTATTTGATCCTCTCATCATATTCAGAAGTTTGCGAAGATGTTCTAGGATTAATGGGTGCCTTACTGAGAATATTATGGATTGATTCTTTATTACCTTCCTTCTCTTTTTCTCTTTTTGCTTTCTTCTCTTCGCCTCTCTTATGCTCATTATGAATCCTCTCCTCCTCTTCGTCCTCACTGCTTCCGATCTCAATTGTTTCCTCCTCTGGCTTCCTTTTTCTTCTTGTTGTAAGAACTTTGCACTCCTCCTTCGGGTTAACGTCAGTGTTAGCCCGAAATTGATTTTTCTCTGTGATTTCAACCCTCTTAGACAGCTGTCCAATCTGTGTCTCTAGTGATCTAAAGCTGGCCTGATCACTCGCTTGTTGAGACTCATAGACTTCCAAAATTTATCAAATCTGTAAGTTAATTCTCTGACTGTCTTAGTCAAGCTACTTACCTGCTGCCATAAGGGAGAAGGTTGCTGCCGGAAGTTACCCACTTGTCCAGATGAATTATTCTGGTTCTGCCCAATACTTGGATGATTTTTCCAACCTTGGCTAGAATTACCTTGGTTGAAATTCCCTTACTTGTATTGAAATTGGGCTCCCATATAATTAACATCCTGCTGCATCTCCTCAGTGAAAGCACATTGACCATTGATATGGTTTCCACCGCATAAGTCACAAAGTTGTTGTGTCTGAGAAATATTTCTAATTCTCCTAGGAAGTTCGCAGAGGACCTTTGTCAACTTGTCTAATTTTTGGCTGAGAAGGTGATTCTGAGCAACTGCAGCGTCTTCAGCAGAAAGATGTAAGAGTCCTCCTTTTTGTATGTCCCTCTCACTCTGTTACACTTCGTTTAAGGCCATCTCTTCAATCAAGTCATACGCCTCATCTTCTGTTTTTCTATTGATATTGCCTCCAGCTGAGGCATCTAACATCATTTTGGAATGAGCACGTAAACCTCCAAGGAAAGCAAGCAAGTATGAAGTCTTATCGAACCCATGAACTGGGGTTGCCCTCAATAAACCTTTAAATATGTCCCATGCTTGCCCGAGTGTTTCCTCCATCCCTTGTTTGAACGAAGAGATCTCCAGCTTCCCTTGATTAATTTTTGGAATTGGGAAGAATTTAGTAACAAATTGTTGCGCCACCGCCTCCCAAGTTCTGAATGTTCCTTCAGGGAAAGAATTCAACCAATCCTTTGCGTTTCCTCCAAGAGAAAAAGGAAACAAACTAAGTTTGACTCTGTCATCCGACACTCCAGTTATCTTGACAGTGTTGCAAATCTCACCAAAAATTGTCAAATGCTTATAAGGATTTTCATTCGACAACCCATGAAATTGATTATTCTGGACTAACTGGATGAGCGCCGGACTCATCACCATGCTGGTTGTGTTGTCAGCTGGAACCGTTATACTGTTGAAGTTTAAGGGGCCTACTGCATTTGCTGCGTCCCCCAAAGTACGTCTAGGAGGAGGTTGGTTGGCCATCTCCTCAAGATCTGGAGCAAAAGTCTCAAGCGAAGACTGCAAAATAGCTTCAGGAGAAAGAGATCTCTCACGTGAAGGACGTCTCTTTCTCCTCCTGTCCGGTAAACCTTCTAAAAGAGGTTGCTGGTCTTTTCTGCTCCTAGTATGTATTGTTTCCTGCATACACAAGAAACACACCCTAAAAGCACTTTTACAGAAAAATAAAATAAAACGCAATTAAACAAAAATAAAACAAAAATAATATACAACCAAGTCAAATTCAATCAATTCACACTACTAGAAAAGTAAACCTCGAATCCCTGACAACGGCGCTTCCAATTATCAAATATAGGTCTTTCCCACATTAATATTTTTTATTAGGTCATTTACTTATTTATCCATTTTCTATGTAAGCTAAAAACTCTAATGACTTATTGTTATTATAAGATTTTATTGGTTAATTTGTGGTATTTTTACATCCTAAAGGAAATATATAGTAAGATAAGCTAAATAAAATATAATTTATGCATATTTATTAGAAAACCATTTCATAAAAATTTGATAATTTATTTATCCTATTTAGAAGAAACTCTATGAATAGAAAAATGTTTTATCAATGAGGAATGGTTATATATATACTACATTCAATAAA
>NC_028355.1:26714404-26728386 GCF_000741045.1 Vigna radiata var. radiata | reverse complement strand
GTTTGGTTCATATCTTCATTCAACCTTATCCCATGTTTGTTCTGTTCTGTTGGATGTTACCTGCTATCCTTATTCCCTCTAACATTTTTTTCCAACTTTAACTTTCTTTCCATTAAATTTCGGCCAAATTTATTAAACTACTTATTTTTCTTTTCTTTCTTAAGTACTATTCAACTGTAGTTTTGACTTTCTTGTACTTTTTAATTTATAATTACTGTCTCTCTTTTTTTGCATCACACTCTTATGATTAGCAAGAAAAAATTGTACTTGAAAAAGTTAACATCCCTCAGAATCCTATCTAAATTATGCAACTTAAAAGCAATAATCACATTATAGAGACGTAATGTTTTTTTTATCTTGGTTGAAGCGTATAATTTTGTTAACAATCTAAACAATTCAAATAAAATTTAAATAAGNCAACCTAAACGGATGATATTTCCCTTAANCAATCACGTAAGATAAGAAGAAAACGAATAAAATTAAAGTATGATTATTTACCATTATCAAATCCACACTTTGATCCGTTAATATCAAACTATACCTAATTCTATTATAAAAAAAGATAAAGTGATAAGTTTTAAAAACTTAAAAGTTTTAAAACAACAATAATAAATTATCAATTGACCTCTATTTATATAATTTTATTTCAAATTAATTTAAAAACTATTATTAAAATAGTATTAGTTTTCAAAAAAGTGTCTGATGTATGTTGAAAACATATTAAAGTGTCATTTTATAAAACCTTTGATTTTATTTTATTAATAAAGATAATTTTAGATCACTTGAGTATTTATTTTTGTAATTTATTTTAAATTTTGGCAATTTTTAATTATATTATTAATTTTAATCATTGTATTTTTATGTTATATTTTATTTTCGGTCTCGTATTATATTTTAAAACATTTTCAATCCACTTTAATTAAAATGAAAATATCATCCAATCAACTTTACATAAAATAAAAATGTCATTCAATAAATTTAAATAAAATTAAATATCATATTTTAAAGTTGACGATGTACTCTTATTGTGTTAACTTATATAACGGTTAAAAAAACGAGTGTAACAAAAATATACGAAAAATATGTATTTTTCATAATTCTAAAAAAATATTGTATAAAAAATTAATAAAGCTGAAAGAGAAGAAAATATCTATATATATAGTAACATATTACCTATATAAAAAAATCAGAAAAAATTTGATAAAAAAATAAATATGTAAAAGATGTTCGAATTTAATATTTTAATCGAATTTTATTAAATTTATTTAACATTTCAAATTTATTTTATTAAATTTATCTAACATTTCAAATTTATTTTATTTTAATTTATGATAATATTTGAATTTTTTATATTTCATTATTTTTTCCAATATTAATTAAAAACATATTTATATATTTAAATAAACATAATAAAATTTAATTAAAAATAAAATAAATTCATACAATTTTAAAAATTAAGACTATCATCATCATAAATAATAAATATAATACCAAACTATCGAGATTAGCTATGATATATGGATATTGTCCCAATATACATAAGCTTGGGCTACTTCATAATGAAGAGGATAAATGGGGCTTATTGAGCCATGCTTTTTAGGATGTCTATTGGGCCGGGTAGGAACATAAGCCCCCCAATCTTGAGAGTTTAATTTGGTACATATGAACGTGCTGATCTTTGGTCAGGCTTGGGCATACTTATATAATTTGTAGATGGATTGATCATTCGACTGAGCTCATGTATGGTTTAACCATTTGGCCAAATTTATTGGTGGATTGACCATTCAACCGAGCTCGTATATGGTTTGTCCATTCAACCGGGCTCATAGGTAGACTGGTCATTCAATCGAGTTCATTAAGTAGATTGGCCATTCGGCTAAGCTCTTAAGTTGATTGGTCATTCAACCATGCTCTTAGGTAAATTGGCTCTTCGATCGAGCTCACGTAGATAAACAATTTAGTTGAGCTTTTATGTAGATTGGTCATTTGGTCGAGCTTTTTAAGTTGATTGGTCATTTGACCAAACTCTTTAAGTATATTGGCCATCGACTGAGCTCTTAGGTAGATTAGTCATTCGTTCGAGCTCTTAGATTGATTGGTCATTTGACCGAGCTCTTTGTGACACTTGGGCACTAACGAGGACGGGGAGTGATCGCCGGTGCAAGAGGCATGGAGTGCAAGAGGCACAGACAAGGAACAACTTTTGGCAGACTTCCAGTGAAAGGGACACATGGACGAATCGAACATACACCGGAATTAGAGGGATCTAGAGACTGTATAGGTATGAGACTATACAGTTGAAGGATAACTTAAAGGAATTGATTTGGCTACTCATATCAACAAATACATTTGTTTTTCGGTAGCCTAACCCATAAGAACTCCATGGTTAAGCGTGCTTAGCTTGGAATAATTTGGGATGGGTGATGGTTGAGATGGCTAAGATGAGAGTCGGGGCTCTTTAAAGAAAGGTAATTCATCTGAAAATGGTTTGTTAACCTTGAAGGTAATATTGGTCACCTGGGTTGAGGAGTGTCACCTGAAAAGTTGGCGGGCTAACGACCTATGATGACACTATAAGAACATGCCGCCTTGAAAATCTTTCTCTACGTTTATTGGAATTTTTCTTATGTTGGTTGAGTTTCTCTTCTATTCCGAATATGCCAAGTTACTCTTTGGCTTGACTGCTTGAGCTTCCCCATTTTCTATGCATTTTTCAGTTGTCTTTTCGTATTTACTAATGAAATGAGAAATGTTTTACTACTAAAGGGTTAATAATATATTAGTGAAACGCTACAACTTCAAACTATAAAAATCGGCCTGGTGATTGGTCGACTTGGATGGTCGGTGAGTCTCGATGGTCGACCTGATGATTGGTGAATCAGATAATCAGTAGGCCTAGATGATCGACCTAAGTAATCGGCCTGATAGTCGGCTTGAATGGTACCCAAAAGATCATAAATAATGCCTAAAGAATAAATATGAAGATTACAAAGTAATCTGACAAATCATTATTTTTTTTAAAGTATATAATGAAGTGTATCTATAATAAACACCAAAGGAAACATTAGTCGTGTGATTAATGTGCATTTATAATGTTTACTTTGATGAGTAATTAATACCATAGCCCTAAGTACTGTAACAATATATTAATTATATATTTCACTAGTTGGAGCATTTCTTTAACATGTTCATGTCTTTACAAATAAATAAAAAAATCCTCAAAACATCTCATTTTCTTATAATTTTTAAATAGAAAACTTTAAAAATAAATCTAAATGCATTATAAACTATTGTAAAAAAGCTTAACCAAAACACAATAAATTCCTCACCAACTCATTGGAATCTATGGGTAAACATTAGATCTTTTAATGATAGTTTCAATTTTTCCTTCATGTGAATCACGTCACTCTTAAATGCAAAAAAGTACATATACTTTTCTCAAAAAGCATATATCATGTCAATTTAAATTTAAGTTTCTTTTAATTTCATTTTCCACAAATCTAAATCAGTTTTTATCAATATTACTTTGTGTAAAACGAAATGCACGATAAAAATGTAAAAGAAACTCGTGGTTTTGTGCCACACTTATTGTCCCGTCATAAGAAAAAATCTCAGTGAGTAAAATCAATAATTTAAAGTTTAAGATTTTTTTTCAATAATTTTGGAATTAGTTTATTTAATTTTTAATTTTTTTCTTAATATATTCTCATTGTTAAAAAGAATAAATATAGTTATTGTAAGAACCTAGAAATAGAATAAATATAGTTATTGTAAGAACCTAGAAATAGATTAATAGAGTAGATCAGTGTATTAAAAGAATGAGACAACTTACTTTACTTTAAAATAAATTTTAAAAGAATGAGTTGTCATGCTTGTTTTCTTGTGCTGACTCACATGGAGGTGGAGCACCATGGTTAAAGTGCAAATCACTTCTTGGACATGTTTTCGGAGGAGGTGTCTGGATTTCCTCCTTAGAGAGAGATTGAGTTTTCTATTGATTTGGTTCAAGGTGCGGGACCAGTATCAATAGCTCCTTACCAGATGGTTCCAACAGAGTTGTCAGAGTTGAAGAAACAGATTGAGGATTTTCTTGAGAAGCAGTTCATACGGCCTAGTGTTTCGCCTTGGGGTGCTCTTGTGTTGCTTGTGAAGAAGAAGGATGGTAGATCTAGATTGTGTATAGACTACAAGTAGTTGAATAAGTTGACCATCAAGAACAAGTACTCGTTGCCTAGGATTGATGACTTGATGGATCAGCTGCATGAAGCTATGGTGATGGGAGCATCCTTGCAATTCAATCACGAACACTTCAAAAACCAGAGAAAACAGCGGATAGATGGATGAAGATGAGGCACGGTAAGTGTTTGATGGATGTCTCAATGAAGGTGTGTAGGTGAATTAATGAATCTCAAGCTCCCAAAGCCTTCCAAAAGGGAAGGAAGCTAGAGGAGAATGTGCAGAATAGGCACAAAGTGTTTGAACTCTAAAAAGAATATCTGAAGATATCTCAACAGCATTTCATTATCAATTCAAAGTTCCCTTTTACAAAGAGAGGAGTCATCCTTTTATAGATGAAGGAGTGACTCAAAAACGTGTTAAGCAAGCTACTCTAAATGTAAAAGAAACTTGTTGAGGAAGCTATGTAGTTGGAGAGACTTGGGACGCAAGGTACAACATGCCAGGTCAGCAATCCAAGTGAATAAGAAGACTCTGCAGTGCTGGCGCTGGGCACCCTGGAGGGGAGCGTTGGGCGCCACCTGATTCCCTTTTGTGATTCCTTGGTTGTCCTTCTTGGCAGCCTTCCTTAGCTATATGTACATGGTGTCTCCTCTTTATTAAAGGCCTACAAAACAATGTAAAGTTTATTTAGTAAAGAGAAAGAGGTGTTTAGTAATTAATACTCCATAAAAGTAAAGTAGTGAGTACTCCCTCTTCCTCTTGGATTCTCTTGGACATGGCTCTTGTTAAAGGACCTATGTTGATTTTGGATGGTCCTCCATCATATGGTGTTCTCCAAGATAGACCTATGGTTAGGTTATCATCAAATTCTGGTCAAGGAAGAGGATGTGCAAAAGACCGCCTTTAGGTCCAGATATGGTCATTATGAGTATGTGGTTATGTCGTTTGGTGTGACTAACGCTCCAGCCATATTCATGGACTGCATGAACAAGATCTTCAGGCCGTTCTTGGATTGATTTGTTGTTGTCTTTATAGGCGACATACTGATTTATTTCGGGAAGAGCATAAGGGTCACCTTAGGATAATGCTTGGGATTTTAAGGGAGAAGAAGTTCTATGCTAAGATGTCTAAGTGTTATTTTTGGTTGAAAGAAGTTCAGTTCCTTGGGCATGTCATATCAGATGGTGGGATTTCTGTGGATNTAGCCAAGGTTNAGGCAGTACTACAGTGGGAGNGGNCGAAGTCAGCTANCGAGATTAGAAGCTTTGTGGGCTTAGCGGGTTACTACCGTCGGTTCATTGAGAACTTCTCCAGGATCGTGGTGCCTTTGACGTAGTTGACTAGGAAGGATCAACCTTTTGCTTGGACGGACAGGTGTGAGTCTCGCTTTCAAGAGCTAAAGCAAAGGTTGACTAGTGCACCAGTGTTGGTTATCCCTGACATAGGTAAACCTTTTGAAGTTTTATGTGATGCTTCTTATCAAGGATTGGGGTGTGTGCTGATGTAGGAGAAGAAGGTAGTCGCCTACGCTTCAAGACAACTCAAGGTTCATGAGAGGAACTATCCCACTCGTGACTTGGAGTTGGCAGCAGTTGTGTTTGCCTTCAAGATTTTGAGGCACTATATGTATGGTGCACAATTTCAGGTATTCAGTGATCACAAGGGTTTCAAGTATCTCTTTGATCGTAGGGAACTAAATATGAGGCAGAGGAGATGGATAGAGTTTCTTAAGGACTATGATTTTGATCTCCTGTGCCACCCTAGGAAGGCAAATGTGGTGGCAGATGCATTGAGCAGGAAGTCAGTGCACATGTCTTCATTGATGGTTAGAGAGCTGGAGCTGGTTGAGAGGTTTAGAGATTTGAGGCTACAATTTGAGTTGGAACCAGATAGTATTAGATGCAGTAGTTTGGTAGTATCGAGTGATCTGTTGGCCCATATCAGAGAGAAACAGTTGTCAGCTGTCGAGCTACAGAGGGTAGTAGGGTTGATTGGTACAGATCAAGGCAGAGGCTTTGTGTTAGAGGCTGATGGTATACTTCGATTCAGAGGCATGATCTGTGTTCCGAGTGATTCAGAGCTGAGGAGATTGATTGCATAGCCATGGATTTTGTTACCCATTTGCCATGCACAGTTAGAGGTCATGATGGAATCTGGGTGATTGTAGACAAGTTGACCAAGAGTGCTCATTTCTTGGCAATCAGCTTGAGGATGTTGATGGCAAAACTCGCTCAATTGTATATTAGAGAGGTTGCGAGACTGCATGGGGTTCCCTCCAATATTGTATCAAATAGAGATTCACGCTTCACATCTAGATTTTGATAGACACTTCAAAGTGAGATGGGCAGTAGGTTGTTGCAGCCTTCAAATGTGTTAACAGATACTATTACATTTTTGAAGTGCGTTAATTGAATGATACATACAACTAGACAACCCGTACAATTAAAAGAAAAACAAAGACCTGCTTATGAATTGTGTTAAGAGGGTGTGTGGCTACAAAATCGGCACCTTCATAATGATCTCAAGCCATTACGTAAAAAATTGGACTTAACTTTTTACGTTATACATTGGGGATGAACGCTGAAAATGATAACAAAATAAAATATGACAACCAAAAGGAATTTTGAAAGATGCTCAAGGGACCAAAATAAAATATGACAACCAAAAGGAATTTAAAAGATGCTTAAGGGACCTCTTTATGAGATGGACAATTCAAACATTGAGGAAGTGCCTTCGTTAGCTTGCCATCTTTGCTGAGCTTGAGAAAGGCTCACCACATGAATGTTAATATCATAGTTTTCTTCTTGGTGGCTGGTAGGCTTCCATTGCTCTACTAGAGGAACCAAGACATTGACTACATGACCCATATCTGGCCTTTGATATGGCTCACAAGGAGTGCAATGACCTGCCAGTTCATCCACTTGATATATATTTTTCGTGGTTTCCTCATCAGGATCGAGGGTTTGATCAACAGTCTTCGGGATGCTCTCCTTGTTAATCAGCACCCTACGAAACTGGGAAACCAGGTGAGACCTTTCTTCGGACACAGTATTGTCCAATACCCTTATACCTGTGATCAGTTCCATCAAAATTACTCCAAATGCGTACACATCGACTTTGGTAGTAACTCTTTTGGTAACTAGCAAGAAACAATATCACATTAAGCACAAGTAAAGGAATAACTTAGCATAAAGCTAAAGCAACCAACTGGGTATGCAATTCTACAATAATCTGGTTTAGCTAAGGCTACGCAATTCTACAAAACCAAACAAAACAAATATTTATCATCGCAGTAGAAATGTGGAATTCATGGTTGACTGATTTCGTAACAAAAGAATCTCAGGACACTAAAGAACCAAACAACAAACATATAGCAAAACCTCTTAGGTAATCTAAGATTTAATCTAATCAAAGTATTCATTCATCACATAAAAAGGATAACAGGGCGCCAACCACTTAATTGTAGCCATATCTCTATAAATGCCACACCTTATAATGCACAATCCCAAACTATCAACCCCAGTAAATGCGCAGAAAAACAAAAATTTAACTAGAAAACAAATCATAAAACAAGGAAAAAATGCTAACAATTGCCAATTATTACGAGAAAAATATCACAGTTGTCAGTTCAAAAAAATTTAATGAATTCATGTACAGACAATTATAATAAGGAAAGAAGATACATAAAAAAGTCCAAAAATTTTAATACATACTTGGTCCAAATATACTGCATATTCAGGTGTCATATATCCAAATGTTCCAGCCAACTTTGTCGCAATAGAATACTTCCCATCTGATGCCTTTTTCACTAAACCAAAATCTGCAACCTTGGCTATCATGTCATCGCCCAATAATATATTTGAGGGCTTCAAGTCCTTATGTATGAAGCTTTGGTGAGCTAAACTGTGAAGATACTCCACTCCCCGAGCTATATCTAAAGCAATTGCTACCTTTGTTTCCAAGTCAAAGGAGCACATTTGTTTTCACGCCAATCAAACAGGTGTTGTGTTAGCGTTCCTTGAGTCATATACTCATAAACCAAAAACCTTTCGTTGTCGTTTATGCAATGCTCTAAAAAAGTGACTAAATGCATGTGTCTAACTTGACTGAGAACTGCAATCTCTGCTTGGAACTCATTCAATCCCTTGCTCCCCGCTGTAACAAAATTCATTTTCTTCACGGCAATTTTACTTCCATCATGCAATTCTCCTTTATAAACAACCACAAACCCTCCCTTACCTAAAATGTTTTTCTTACTAATATTATCCATTGCTTGTTGAAGAACCCAAATTGAAATAGTATTATTCCTATCCTCAAAAACATGAATATCACTATGTTCATTGTCCTGGCTATGCAACTCGTTCAAGACGCTCATCATATCAATATTAACCCCTCCTTCCCCATTTTCGGGATTATTAACCCTCCCAAACTTCCTCTGTCAAAATTTAGCTTGACACTTGCAAAAGACAAATACGATCACAACAACCAAAAACACAACAATATCAACAATACCTATGATCCAAGCAGGAGAGAGTGCAAAACCGCTTGACGCTGCATCACTTGACAAAGTAGTTCCACCACCGCCACCACCTTTAATATAAGGATTTTCTTTTATGCTCAAAATCACCTTGGTTGAGAACTTTGGAACATAACCAGATAGATTGTTATTAGACATGTCTAAAATCTCAAGCTGAGCCAAATTTGTTAAACCTTCTGGTATTGATCCCTCCAAATAATTGTCACTGAGATAAAGGTTTTTCAAATGAGTTAAGTTGGCAAATGTAGGTGAAATAGTTCCTTTCAAATTCATACGGGCGAAATTCATAGTAATAATCTTTTCCTCAGAACATATAATGAATTTCCAATAGTGACAAGGATTACTACCGAACCAGGTACTTGCCAACTGATAGGGATAACCTAAATGCTTAACAACATCAATCAAAACAGTGACGCGAGGATCACAAGGTCCAGGGATAAGGTTACAAGAAGCATTATCTTTAAAGTCGACCTTCACACTCATTCTAAAAAAAGGATATGGACCCTGAAGAAATTTATGATTTAAAGAGACTTTCCTCAAACTTGAAAGGGACTTGAGGGAAGATGGAAGCACACCAGTTAACAAGTTCTCATTTAGGTTTAAATCAAACAATGAGGTGCAATTTGATAAATTTGGAATGAGACCCGTGAAAAAGTTCCCCTGTAACTATACTTGAGACAGATGGGTCATGGAAGCAAGCACCTCAATGTTACCCAATAAGCCCTCGGACTCGTGTTTGGGAATATTGGGCCAATATGTCCTAATATCATATGCATTGAACTCATGCCTCTGATTATTGAGCCACAGAATCTGGATCCCAGATCCCGCGAAGCTCTTTGGTAAACTCCTAGTGAGGTTGTTATTAGAGAGCCAAAGCTCTTGCAAACTCACTAGGGAGTCAAACACATCAGGCAATGTACCAATGAGATTTGTACTTCTGAGGTCGAGTTTAACCAGTTTGAATGACTGAGCCAAGTCGGCTGGAATCACCCATGGAGCGAGGTTGAAGCTGTATGCCATGTTGAGGCTCTTTAATTTAGTGAGACCCTGGAAGCAATTGTCGGGAATCAAATTGAAGTTGTTGCTTCTGAGTGACACAGTTTCCAGCATGGAGAGGTTGGCAAGGGAAGGCAATGCGCCGGAGAACTCATTGCCCTCGAGAGAGAGAGAGAGCGAGGTGAGTTGAGATCCGGAGGTAGTGTTCTGGTGAGTGATATAAAAGCTAGGTTGATGGAAAAGAGGCGGTTGGTGGTGCACCCCACACCCTTCCATTCACAAAACCTAGTCCCCGACGGCGTGGGACTCAAGGCTTTAACAAGCTTGGACATAAATGCGCCATCGTCGGTAATGGTGGTGGAAGAGAGAGTGAAAAAGAAAACAAAGAGCTAGCAGAGAGAATATAGGGTTGAGGTGGCCATTCGGATTTAGGAGAAGGGAAACAAGTAATTATACCGAGAGCGAGGTGGGAGAGCGAAGAAGAGAATACACAATGCACGAAGAGAATGCATGAAGTGAATGGAAGAAACATTATATAATTCTCTGTATTCGTTGCCCTGGAGAGAGAGCGGTGTTGATTGATGTGACGCAATCAGTGGTGCACCTCACTTCATTCCACTAAGAGAAGTCGGTTCCCGACCAGCTCGACGACATTAGACTCGATGCTTTTATTGGAATTATTTTATTCTCTGTTCATATCTGTGCATTTATGTTCATATATTTTTATACTTATATTCCTTTTTTTATATTGCTCTGAACAATTATATATATCATTTTTACTCTCTCCTTATCATTCAATAAGAAATACAATATTTCATTCTTTCTTCTTTTGTAACATGGTATCAGAGCCATGATTAAAGCCTATCCTAGCGAGTTCTAAGTGGACATTTCTCTTTCTATTCCATCCGTTGTTGGGCCAGTATTGGACCACCCAATTTCTACTATCATGCACGAGATGTCTATACCTCGGCGTGAAGGAGGTGTGTTGGAAGTCCCACATCGACTAGAGATAAGGCGAAATTATAATATATAAGTGAGGTGCAAACTTCACCTTACAAGCCGATTTTGTGGGGTGAGTTAGGCTTACAACCCACTTTCTAATATGGTATCAGAGCAATATAAAAAAAAAAGAATATAAGTATAAAAATATATGAACATAAATGCACAAATATGAACAAAGAATAAAATAATTCCAATATCCCCCTATGAATGTCTGCAAGTTGTGATGAAGTAGAAATAGGCAGGAGCTTAATTACACCAGCTTGAACTTGCAAACTTGGCCTGGTTCTAGAAGAATGTAGAAGCACCTTAGATAGTAGAATTCAAATGTAATACAAGTTCTAGAATGTTGTAGAAAAGCCTAAGATAAGAAGAAAAATCAAGAATAGTCTACATGTGTGAAAGTCTAGAACATCCCACATAAGTTATGGCTAGTATGTTCTAGAATATTCTATGGGTCTATAAATACCCATGAACTCTACCATTTCATGTATGTAGACAAGAAGCCAACATCTACAACAACTAAGACAACTACAACACTTCTTCCAACTACTACTTCTACATCCTACTATCTCCACATTTCCTCTACCTTATCAACTACTCCTTTCACAACCTTTAAATACTAACAAATATCACGTTCCTGTTACGAATTACGAATCCTTCCTACAGACGGAGGAGCCCGTGAGTGCGAAGATAGGCAAGTCCCAAGAATTTCGGTGGAGAGGAAGAAGACACTAGCCCCAACGAAATGTGTTGCCGAGGTAGGATTGTGTAGAGTTCGCCGGGGTGACACAATCATGGTTGTGTGGGGAAGGCATCACGGTTGTGTTTTAGGGTCTAACTGCCTCCACCACCACACCATGCTTCTCCCACCTCTCCAAATTTTACTTTTATTATTTTTATCGTACAGCTACCAACTTTTTCGTGGATTCCTCTCTTCTCTTATTTTTGTTTCACTTCCTCTCTTCAAAAACTCTCACCCAGTGTGATCTTGTCCTTTCTAGCAATAAATTTTGTTTTAGATATCATTAATAAACTATAAAAAGAAATACAACTTAAATTATTAAACTAATAATAATTAATTTATTAACTAAAAAAATAAAAATAAACAATTACGCTAATTAATTCAAAAACAAATTAAAAAACATTTCCATTTAATTGTTATTAAATTAATATTAATTACAAATACAAATTTACTATAAATAAATTAAATACAAATACAATTTTACTAACATTAACTATAATTAAATTGATAATATTTATTTCAACAAATATAAATAATTTTATTAAATCAAAAAATTACGTAACTAATTAAAACTTAGTCAATTCATTTAAAAACTATAAATAGAAAAATATTAAAGATAATAATCTAAAATATTAATAATCTAAAACGCTAACAAAAAATTCTAAAAATATATTAAATAAAGATATGTGAAATAACTATAATTATTATATCACTGTTTAAATAAAATTAAGAAAATTATATCATATATATATATATTCGAATTATAAATTGGAAATGAAACACGAAGAGGGGAAGAAAAGAATCTGCAAAAGATGGGTGGGGTGCACAGCAAAAATGAGTACAAATAAAAATTTTAAATTAATTAAAAGAATTCTAAATGATAAAAGTAAAAAATTTTAACTAAGGATAGAATTAGAATTAAAAGAATTTGGAGGAGAGGATGAAACATGGTGTAGTGGTGAAGGGAGCAGCACCTTGCTTTTATTTCTGCAGTTTCTTTTTATTTTTTCTTTTAGGGCTTTCTGTCTTGCTCACTTCTCTGCACACCCCTGTCTTCCATTTAGGCACTCCCCCTTTCTTGTTTTGGGCACTTTTCGGTTTAAATTCTCTTTTTCTTCGTGCAGCTATTTTTTTCTCATACACCACTGTTCTTATGGACCCTTGTTTGTTCAGGCACCATTATATTTGCTAAATCTCACACCCTATATCTTTGGTTTCATTTTTCTAAACTTACTCTTATTTTGTTTGCACCTTGTTAATTTATTTTTTTATCGTTGGACATTTATTTTAAACATGCACATAATAGTATCATTTCATTTTAATTACTTAGGTAACTACAATTACTTTTTTTTTTATATTTTTATTTTCGTATAATATAAATTACAAAAATAGTTTTTATAGTTTTTTACATTTAAATTTTAAAATGGATTTATTAAGTTAGCTCTTAAAAATAATTCTAAAAATATATTTTCCATTGAAAAAAATATTTCGGAATATACTATTTACCATTCTGCATATAACCAACATCAAAACACAATAAAAAAAATGAAGCTCCTGCATATTGTGCCAAATTATTTAACATGAACAAATTATTGAAGAGAGTTATGAATAACGAAAATGGTTGTTGTTGACTCTCTTCCCTTATTCAAACAAGAGACTACTACTCGTTGCATTTTGAATGTTTGATATTGATAAACATATTTTCATTTCATTTTTGTAAAGACAATAAAAATATTCTAACAAATTACACATATTCTATATTTGGGAGATTGTAAAATATTATGTGGTTTCCTAGAAGAAATACTAACTAATTAAAAATGAACCAGAAATTAGTAAATTAGTCATAATTAACCTTTTAACACTCAGTTGGACTAAAATATTATTTTCCAAAAAAAATCATATCATGTAAGTTTATTTTAAACAATTCAAATCTTCAACTTATTTGGTCAATATAAACATGAAGTTGTCTTTCTGTTTTATCATTTGCCGCAGAAGTAAAATTAAAAAAAACAAAATGTAGTGAATTTCAAATTGGAATTTAAACTTAATAAATTTGTTACCATCACGCTCATAAATTAACTTGTACTCCTTTCATTTCTATGATTTTATGAAATTTGGTATTAAGAAACTAAATGCTTTGCAATTTCTTTTTTAGTTTTGAAATTATTTAAATTATTGTAGAGTTTAGTATTTTACAAATTTAATAACAATCAAAAGGGAAAAGATATAACATAGCCCTCCAATAAAAAATGAACATCAACATCACCAATTATTATGTTATTAAAGTTAAAAACAAATGAACGAACAGAACAAGAACAACAAATTGCAGTATCGCGGGTTGTTGTGCGTGGGTGAGAGAGAATGAACTTGAGAGAGAAACAAATTGGATAAGTGAGAAAGGTGGATTAAGGTTATGGGGTGTTTTTGACTTTTTTTTTTTCCGGGCAACTATAGGGAAGACAAAGAGAAGGTTGAAGTGAAAAAGATTAAAGAGAAAGGGTTAAAAGGGATGAGCGGTGACAAAGA
>NC_028355.1:26702320-26714248 GCF_000741045.1 Vigna radiata var. radiata | reverse complement strand
TTTTTTTTCAGTTGGTACATTTTAAAAATATTCTTATATATATATATCATGAATTTTATGTTTTAAGGTTAAGGGTATTTTAATAATTTTCATTCTAAAAAAAAAAAGAAACCCTCAAACCCTTACTCACCTTAACCTTTTCTCTTTCATCTCTCTCATTCCAACCTTTTCATTGTCATCCTTACTGTAGCCCAATTGAAAAAATCAAAAACACTCGCCTAACCCTAATCCACCTTCCCCACTTATCCTATTTGTTTCTCTGATCTCCATACTCTCTCTCACCTACACACAGCAACCCGCGACACCGCAATTGGTCACTTTTGATCTGTTCGTTCATTTGTTTTCCACTTTAATAACAAAATAATCAAAAGGAGTGTTGTAAGATTATTCATTTATTATTATTAAGTTTCTATTACATAAAATTACATCTTTCAATTTCATGTAAACTACTCACACTAAATGATAAGAAATAACGAACGCCTTTCAAGACAGTTATCGTAGCCAGAAATGAACCTTTCATACACCGACCAGAATAATCTAACTGGAGTGGCTAGTGGCAACCATATTTTGCTGCTTCCAATAGGAAGAAGATTTTACTATGTGTGTTTAATGATAAAAATATAATGTATATTGTGATAAAAAGAAAAAAAAAGGAGAGAAAGTTAAAGAAAAGATAAAGAAAGTTTTCCCTCGTATATGAGAGTGAGAAAACTCACGGGTGAGGTTAGACTTTACTCGTCATGTTAGTGTATATGACTTTTGCAATCATTTAACTTACCCTAATATTTGTTGAGGGGTAAAATGTTTTCTTAATGTATCTTATGAAAAATAATCATAAATCCTCAGTACTTTTCTTCATTGTACAAGATGCTAAGCTAAACATGGGTGGAACCCTGCACTAACACCATACTAAATATGGTAATAAGTAAAATTTTGAGCAACCAGAGACGATAATAATATCTGAACAACCTAAAACAAAGTCTCCAAAGACTATAATCACAACCAGCATTAACCATACCAAACAGCCAAATACAAGTCCATTATATGCATGTCAAATTGCTATGTACAGGTTCTTGATGCTCATAGCAATACCTTTATATTCATCCAAACAGATAAGAGAATATTATATAATCATTTCACACAGAATAAACACATCTAACATATTCTCATAACAATATCAACCATCACTAATGAATATAACATTCATAACCGAATAGTACAATATGGAATACATAAGGAAATTCATCAACAACAATCTATAGATAAGCCCATAACAGAACCACTCAAATAGTGTATAAACAGCATAATATGACCTGTAGAGTCTATGTACTCATAATACACCATCTACACACAGGGTCATGGGTTTGACTTAAAATAATGGTAACTTATGATCATTCAATGATATTGTTAATGGCAACCCATACTCCTTAATTAGTTTAAACATATTAATTAACACAACAACGTGTTTCTCGTCAAAACACAAGCCAACAAATCAAAGATCATGCGCAGTTTAACCCAGTTTATTCACCAAACAGTTTCTCATATTCCCTCTCATCAACCAGTTCTAGCGTGCCATTCAATCTAGTCTATTGATCAATTTATTTACCAATACAAAGCTAATTGACATAACAGAACCTAATATAAATATCCAATAACCACAAACCCTTGTTCACTCAAATGACACACAAAGACCCATAAACATCTGATTTATCAACTTGATTACTCTAAATTGATATATAATACAACAATTAACAAAAATCACAATTATAACCACATAAAACCATCATCATGAGTATCACCCAACAACATATATCCAATCCAGATTAAAATACTAAGAAGGACTATACAGAAATTTACCCAAATTCAATTCAACTATAGCTCATATATGATCGATCACAACTGGTAAGGCCATTAACATTTCTCAAAACAGTGTCTATTCAAAACAATCACTCACATGCAGGGCCTTAAAACTAAATAATATTAGATATTAAAGCAGTCAATTTAATGTCAAGCAATTAGATATTAAAACAGTCAATTTAGATAAGACAATTCATATTTACACATTATATAAGCACAAACTGTGGTGCACGAGAAGGAATTAATCTATAGTTGCTCAACTTATTTCAACCATTCCTACCTAAAGAAAACAAAGCATATCCATTTCTTTCAGAAACCGAGATTACTTTCTCGACAATAAAACCATACAATACATTCCAATCACATAGCGGACAGATATATCCCCAGTTTATGCCCTAACCAATGGAATACGTGTCATGTTATAACATCAAACATTTCAAAATATTAGCAAGCAACGCATTATTTTTAACATTCAAAGATACCTGTTCCGTTCTTTCCGTTACTCCAAAACCTTATTTTCGCTTTTGCATCACGAGTTATAAAAAAGAAAGAAAACAAAAGGAAGCGAAGATAGAAAGAGCGCTGAAATTTCACTGTTACGAGCCCAGATTCCACAAAAAGGTTAACTATATTTTTAAATAATAATATTTCTTTATAAATATTAAATGTATTATAATTTATTTTAAAGATTGCTTACAAGTGTGGTTTAATTCCTTCTGATATTCATAAGACCTTATTTTTTTAACAGTGGGTAATATTATATATCTTTTAAACGGTTAAATAGATAAATAAAATAACATTTAGATGCATGTTGTTGAAGAAAAAAATGTTTGGTGTGTAGAAGAGAGAGAGAAATGGTGTATTAAAGTTTTTATCTCTTTTGGACAAGCAAAATATTTTGGACAAGCAAAATATGATTGCTTTTGATTTGGAAGGAAGGTAGTAACTCACGGCACTTGTGTGCTTTGGAGTGTGGATTCAGATTTCTTTGCTGCATTGGAAGACAGAGAGGACGGTTCATTGTATTTGGAAGGCACATGTGTATTGTCTTGAAGATTGGAGCACATGGAACAAGAGGCCAACATATTTTATAGTTTATTGAAGGTTAAATATATGTTTTAGTTCTCATATTTGTTCCTCGTTCTCAATTAGATTCTTATGTTTTTTTTTGTCCCAATTGCATCCTAATATTGTAAATTTGAGGCAATTAAGCCCTCTCCGTTTTTTTTTGTCCCAATTACATCTTAATATTTGTAAATTTGAGACAATTAAGCCCTCTCAATTGACCTACGACGTTAGTTCCAGTTAACGGAGAGAGCTTAATTGTCTCAAATTTACTAATATTAGGATGCAATTGGGACAAAAAAAAAACACGAGGACCTAATTGAGAATAAAAACAAATATGAGGACTAAAACATATATTTAACCTTTATTGAAGATTGAAATTGAAGTTTGACTTTGATACATAGGTAACTCACGACCGGAATGGCGTGTGACGAAGGAAGACTAGTGCCTAAGTGTAGAGGAGTAGGTTTTGATCCCTCTGTTCGAAACATATATAATTTAATTAAATAAAATGCATTTAACATAAATAAGATAATTACAAGGGAATTATATGTTTAACATCTTTTCTTTGTACATCAGATACTAAATAGTAACAATGTGTGCTAACAGTAAGTGAGGGAACACTTTGATGTTTTTACTGGATTGTATGAACAGTAGACCAAAAAAGAAACAAGTTTGAGACAAAAGGTAATTCAAGAAACTGAATGAATCAATCTTGATACACTACTAAACTTTTTAACTGTCTTCTGCTAAATAAGCTCTTAATCCCAGAAGTGCATTACGTGGCTCATCAAAAACAAAGGTAAAACACAAGCATGTACACCAAAATAATGTCAATGAATGAAGATCAAAACCAGATCATTGCCACAGAGATGTTCATAGAGAAAGGCTTGTTTTAAAAGTAACTTGACTGAGATTGCAAGAGCTCAAGCTCAGCTAAAACTTTTGCAACTGTTGACTTCAATCTAGAATCACTCTTCTGGGCAAGATCAATAAGAACCACCTGAGCAGATTCTCCATACTTAACTCTATGTTCTGCAACTTTGAATATTCTCTCCAGCATCCATATTGCTTTTTCTTGAACCTTTGCATCGCCAACTTCAAGACTTTTTATGATGGCTTGCACACCAGATAACTTGGCAATGCAATTGACACCACCTTCCCAGATTTCATCTTGCAGAAGAGTTGAAAGAGCATGCAAAGCAGCTTCAACTGCTTCTCTCTCAGTATCTTCCAACAGTTGGATGAGGGGAGAAACAGCACCTGCCTTGACCAAACAAAATGTGCTGTTTACAAAGCAAAATCCATCATGAACTTCACAAAATGCATTCACTGAGGGAGGAACACACAACCACCTTGACTTTCTAGACTTTCTAAGAGACAGAGAATTCTGAGATAGTTGAGCCAGTGAGACTGCAGCCCTTGCTTTTGTGATTGGTGAACCGCTTGAGAGCAGTTTCACAAGCAAAGGGATCACCCCTTGTTCGGCTGAGAGAAGTTGTAGTTTTTTGTCAGAGGAATTGGTGAAGCGAATGATAACACTGGCAATACTCTCTGCTAAGCTATTTGTTGTGGATGAGTTACTTCCTGAGATAGTATACATGATGGATATTAAAATTGGCAGCAAATTTGCCCTCTGTAGTATATCAGTCACCTTTTTGTTACTAGCAGGAAGATTACTCAGTATGCCAACAGCTGCAGCCCTTTCACTGTCTGATGTTGATGTTGAGACTATATTGACTATGTTTAAGAGGTGAGTTTCATCAAGATGTTCAGTTAACTCATCTGTTAGATCTTTAGAGAGAGTGTACAAAAGATGCAAGACCTTGCTCCTGACTTTGGTGGTGTTTTCCTTCAGAAAGGGTAAGAGCAGCTGAAGTGCACCTTTTTCCTTCATTTTGCTTCTCACTCTGGATGCACCAGGGTGGGAGGCTATGTTATTTAGAGCTTCTAACAAATGGCCCTGAATAATGGGGCTGGAAAGATTCAAAAGTGAAAGCATTTGCTGAGCCACATCTTCATTCACAAGGATGGATTCAGACTGAGCAATTCTTGCAAGAATTGCTGATGCAGGCTCACGCAATGTCATGAGCACAGATGTAACTGAGAAAAGAAGTTGTAGCAGAGATCCTGAAATTCCTGATCTGATCAAACGCTGCACATTTTCTGCCACGGTTGACAGATTTTGCAGCGCATTTAGAGCTGATAACTTGGACTCGAGTTTCCCTGTGCTGAACATGTTGACAAGGGGCTCAATTGCCCCATCTTCTCCAAGGGAAAGCTTACTGTGATCAGGGAGTTCCAACCTTGATAGTGCTGTTGCCATTAGGATCTTGTTCATGTCAGATCCTACAATAACAAGGTTGCAAATTCAGATACAGGAAATGCAGAATCAACTTGAAAATGAAAGTTTTTTCTTATTATGATCAAATTGAAAAATGAGTGTTACGTATAGGAACCAAACATTAATCTAAACCATGATAAAAAAAAATGTTATTTGCCCTACATTGAGTATTTAGATAGAAGAAAACACAGCAAAATTTTATATGACAGAACACACAGTATTGGGTTTGGAAACTGCTGATTCAGTTGGGAAGACATAGCTAAGACTAGCAAATTAAGATTGAACTGGATTTTAGTGTAAACACGATGATTTTCCTCTATGATTGCCCAACTGCTTCTGAATCAAGGACACTACACAAAGCATTGCGTGTTCCAATAAAATCAAACTGTTTGATAGATGCCTTTAATTGAAACCAGATGCTAATTTTGTTGCTTCCTACTGCTAACAAACTCAATCAATTTCTAGCTTCTTCCACTAAAATTTATTAAAATGTAATGGCTCCATGATGTATACTCCTAAATTACCTGTAATATCATGAGTGTATGGACCACAAGGTGATGGTATCAGATAAGGAAAATCTTGCATTACCTTCTTTCAAATACTGCACTAGTGGCCTAAAGTAGCCAGCCTCGGCCATATGAAGTGCATTTTGAGAATTACTAGACAATATATCCAATAACTTTGCAGCATCATTTGAGGCATCAGGGTCATCCCCATTAAGGATAGCAACTAACATAACAATGCAGCCTTGAATTCTTCCTATTCGCCGGCGAACGGCCTGAATGTCGGAGAGCTCTAGCAACAGCCCTACTGCTTCTTTCCTCTCCTCTGAATCTCTTGTGAGTGACTTCACCACTGCTGATAAGAAATCAATATCTACCATCTTCTCCTGCAGTGAACTACTTTATAAAGCAAGCTAAAATAACCAAAGGTGCAAAGATTTAGACCAACAATTACAGGAAGCATCTGCTTAAGTTAAGGGTTTTACCTTTTTCTCATCATTTCCTGAAGCAATACTTCTTAGCAACCGCATGATTGCCAACCTGTTGTCTGCCTTACATGAACCTAGACGGTTGAAAAGAATGGAAAGAGTTGCTTCCTCGTTGATCAAACCAGTATCAAATCCTTCACTATTTATGAACTCCTTCAGTCTCAAAAGTGAAACTGCAAATTCTTCATCATTACCATTCTTAAGTTGCAAAACAACATCAGCAATAGAAACATTAACTATTTCCTCTTCTATTTCTGCAGTCAGCTTCACTTCACTGCCGGAAACCTCTGATTTTGGACTTGAAGCTACACTTAAAGTGCCATCAAATCTCACATTCATCAACTGTCTTTGCAATGTACCAATCTTTTCTCTGAAATCCACGGAAATTTCTAGGCTGGCTACGAGCAGAAGGCCAAAAGATCGACCTATGTCATGTGTTATGTCCTCAATTTGCTTGATGGGTTGCCTTAAATTCGAGCTTTTTGTCAAAGCTTTGGCACGCCTCAGCTCATTCTCAAGAGATTCCAAGGATTTTCTTATAGGTGGCTTGTCCAAGACTGTGTTTTTGTCTCTCAAGTCATTGAAGATTGGTGAGAATTTCTCAACCAACATGGCAAACTCAGAAAAAATATGTACCTCAATTTCAGAGTTCTTAGCTAGAGAAGCAACCTCATCGGCCAAAACTATCAGCTCTGACAACAGTTTAGAAAATTTTCTCTTTTCCACGATTTCCATCTTGTATACGAAAACTGAGTTTATGCAGCAAAAGAAAAACCAGTCATCACTCACCGGTTACAGAAGATCCTCAATTGGGCAACACACATATCTAGAGCATAGAGCTAACATAACAAAATATCAATACATAAACAAAGAAAACCATACAAATAACATACACAGAAGAGAATAATCCACCATAACTAAAACCAACAAAAAGTTAAAGGAGAAGAAACAGACAAGCTGACTGGTTGACTTTAGAATCAAAAACTTGGTTAAAGTTGAAATTTTTGAGATACCCAAATCCCAAACGAGATCAAATCACCCCAGTTCTTCGTCTTCTTGGGTTTCAAAGCAGAAGGGAAAAACAAGTTGTTGGTTTTTTTCTTATGTTTGATTTGGAATATAGCAAGGACAAGGTGTGTTGTGGGTCATTATCAGACGGCTGTGAGGTGTTAAATATAATAAGGTGGTGACATATGGTTTCTTAGCTTTGATCGTCATGATCACGTTGTGCTTCCAAGCAAGTGAAATTGTGAATGAATGATGGAAGACCAAGTCAAAACCTGAAGCACAAGCACAACAAGCACTTCCTTCCCTCTCTTAGGACTTTGTACTTGGAAAGTGTTTTTGTGGTTGGATGCTTTTGCTTGGTTTTCAGTTTCATTTCCAACCATTTTTCTACTTTGAATGCTAACCAGACTTCTAGACGGTGGTGGGTCAAACACTCTAAACTCTGTACAGTACCCATCTGAGTTCAGCTGATAGCCTGTGGGCAGAAATTGCCAAGCAAATTCCACATATTTTCTCACAAAACTATTATTACTTTTGTTTTCAACTTGGTGATATTAGGACCACTAGCAGCTTCACAAGTTGGATAAAAATAAGCTTTTAACTACATCAAACTTTCTGTTTAATAATTTCTTTATTATTGTCAAGTTTTTGCCAATTTTTTAAGAAATTTAATTTTTTTACCTTGATCTGATACTATTTTATTTTTTTTACTTTTTATTTTTTTTCTTTAAAAAATTAAAAAAAAAATCTTAAAATCATTTTATCTTTATTAACCGTGTTAAATAATCAGGTTTTAAAATATCTAATGTATGAGTCAAACGAAGGTTTGAAGACTTATATTATTCATTAATAATTAGATATTATATCTATTAATTAAATTTTAAGAAAAATCTTAAAAGAATATATTCTTTAATTAAAAATTACTAAACTAATATTTCGAATTATTCCAAAAAAGCGTAGTACATGGACTAGACTTTTTTATAAGAAATTTTATATGCAAAAAACCATTTTTTTAATAATATATAAATTTAAACTTAAAATTTATAAAAATTGGATTACATGCGTTTTATGAATTAGTTTGGTTATAAAATGTTTTAATTGATTGTAGTTTTTTTCTTTAAGCATTTATGAGAATTTTGATCTATGAAGATTTCCCTTGAGGAATCTAATTCAAATTTTATGTTGGATAATGATATTTAAATAATATTTTTTTATAATATATGAATATCAATTCTTGGTCAATTTATAATTAATAATAATAATCATAAATATCATTATGAACTAAACACGTAGATGATATTTAAATGTTATAAAAAATGTTATCCTTTTATCTTATTTAAATTTTATTATGATGAGTTGCATCTTTCTCGATATCAGTGTTCAGGAAAGGCAAAGCTGAAAATACATAAAGTCAAAGTTGAAAAAGAGTTAAAACATCAAATTAATTCTTAAAATATCGGTGGAAAAATAGAGCTGGAGTGTGTGTGGGGTCCACACACCCTTCAAACTTTAGTAAATTGGGTTAGAATTTTTTCGTCTATTTTGACTTGTTCCGCTTAATCCGTGAAATTGATAGATTAAATACGGTGATATATTAAAAACGTGTGGATTAGTTATTTTCTAAATTAAAAATTTAAAAAAAAAAGTATTTTTTAAAATTTAATTTTTACATTAAGCTATTCACTTAATTAAATTTTAAGTCCTTTTATCAATTTTACAATCTTCATATTGAACATTTATAAAAGTTTTGTGATTTATTGAATTTTCAAAACTTTAAAATTTTTCAACGGTGTCTGTAATTAATTTTTTTAACTAAATAATGTGATTGTTAATTCCATATATTTTTTTAAAAATTATTACTATTTTAAACTATTTCATAAATCTATACGTATATTAATTTGTAACTATTTCATAAATTTGAAGGTTCGAGGCATTCTTCAGTATTCTTTTTCTATTTCTAGTTGTCGCAACCAGAATCGCGACAGGACGACGATCCAAAAAAAAAAAACAATTTGAAAAATGATTCGGAGTCGCCACCATAGTTTATTCTGGAAAACTATGAAAAAAACCATAAAGAGAAGACACGGTCTACGAAAACCAAAGATTGAGTTCGGGAGTCGGTTACGCGTAAGAAAGGTGTTAGCACCCTACAACGTCTGCCCGAAGACAGTACCTTTAATTAAATGCGCGAATAAAGATGTGGTTTGCAAAATGTTTAACTATCCTAAGAACAACGATATAAAAAAAACCAAAATATTTTTTAGTTTTTTGGGCCCGACATTCTCAGTCATACTGAGAAATCAGGGTTACGTAGTTCTTTCAGAAGTTAGTTGAAAAATTTGTTTGAGAAATTTTATATTTTGTTTTTTTTATATATAAAAAGGAAAAAAGTTCTTAGCACGAGGACGATGCGTGCGATCACACACGTGCTTAAAATTTTTAAAACATTATTTATTTTTTAATTTTAAAAAGGAAAAAAGTTCTTAGCACGAGGACGATGCGTGCGATCACACACGTGCTTAAATCTTTAAAACATTATTTTTTAATTTTATTTTGTAGAAAGGATTTTCTAGCACAAGGACGATGCGTGCGATCACACATGCGCTAGAACCCTTAAAATAATATTTTTAATTTTATTTTGTAGAAAGGAAAGGATTTTCTAGCACAAGGACTATGCGTGCAATCACACATGCGCTACGATGCGTGCGATCACACATGCGCTAGAACCCTTAAAATAATATTTTTTAATTTTATTTTGTAGAAAGGAAGGAAAAGATTTTCAGTACAAGGCCTACGCGAGCGGTCTGTGCTTAAACCTTTTCAAAACATTTTTATTTGATTTTTAAATTTTTTTAGTGATAAAACAAAAGGAAAAGATTTTCAGCACAAGGCCTACGCGAGCGGTCGCACGTGTGCTTAAATCTTTTCAAAATATTTTTATTTGTTTTTTTGAATTTTGATAAAACAAAAGGAAAAGATTTTCAGCACAAGGTCTACGCGAGGTCTACGCGGTCGCACGTGTGCTTAAACCTTTTCAAAATAATTTTTATTGATTTTTATAAAAGGAAAAAGTCTTAACGCGAGGTTGATGCGAATGATTGCACACACACTTAAACCTTTAAAATATTTTTTGTTATTTTGTAAAAGAGAAAAAGGTTTTAACACGAGGCTGATGCAAATGATCGCACACACGCTTAAACCTTTAAAATATTTTTTTATTATTTTTATGATTTTTATTTTTATTTACTTTTTTTATTAGCAAGTGAATATAACAAACAAATAATAATAAAACAAATACTAAAACTAAAGAAATAAAAGCAAAGAAAAAAAAATATACAATCCAATAAGCCCAATAAAAATAAGGAGTGCAGAAGACAAAACCAGGAGTTGATCACGAAATTTCTTGATCCAGATCCTTTTTGTTAATCGAAAGAGAGTGGGGTGGAAGAGTAAAGTCAGGTGCCATGTAGTACTTTCTGGCACAAGCCCAAAGCTTCATTTGCCTTTCAATCAGAAGGCACTAAGGTTTCTTTTCCATCTAGAAACAGGGAAAGCGTAAAATTGCTTCTTCATGATCCATAGCAGCCATGGTTGCCGCGCATCTCCATGGCCAGCCGAGAGTCACCATCGGCAGTGGCGCCTGCGCCAGATGCTCGTGGCAGTTGGACACAAACTGTTGTGGGTGGCCACCATTAGAAGAAGCATTTGAACTGTGATTTTTCACTGATTTTTGCCGAATTGACGCCACACTGTTGGTACTCTCGATGCTTGTATTGTTACCTACTTCCCTCAATAGAGAGGGGAAAAGGCGCACTTCCCAAAACCTGCAACTGCGACACAATAGACCCATCCAACAAAACCTTTGCCGATTCCGATTTCCTTGCANTTCTCGTTGACATCGACAACGCNGGCCACGACAACGCGTCAATCACCAGCTGAGCCTCGGAAGCCGNCGCGCCATTAGTAGAAGGCTTGTTCCAAACAAGCCTCTTCGCTGCGCCGTTATTGTCTGAGCTCTTCACGGCAAAGCTAAAATCGTCAACTGCCGAGACTGTGGAAAGGAAAGCATTCGTCACCTTATACGGCGTGGCGGGAAATGACGACGGAGGCACTGCAATAGACTCTGATTCGCCGTGTATAACTTGGCTCTATGGCGAAGAAGCATTTAGGCGTCCCGCGCGAAGTGGTGGTTATCGAAGGAATGGCAAGGGGAATGGTTACCGGTCTTAGCCATAAAAACGCTTAGGTTAAAATCTCAGCGGACAAGTTGATNAACGAGACGAAGAGGATTCGATTCACTGAGAGTGTTGGCGGAAAATGAGGGCAATATGTGAGTGAATCTCTCGGTGNGGGGGAGGTTTACTTCTTGGACCTAATCGTATTCCTCCGTTCTATATTCAATGTTCAAGGAAATCTCCAGCCAGAAAAGAATTCCCCGCCGTCCTCCCTCTGTGCCCCCTTTTTTTCTTCTTTTTTTCTTCAATCCTTTCCTTCCTTCCATGTTTGTACCCTAGGGTGGCAGCTGGACTTCCCATGGGCCTCCTTGATTCTAGACTTGCCCTCTTTAAATTATCATTGGGCCCCCTTTGCACCACGCTCGACGTGCACCTCCAAAGATACCTCTGGCTTCTATTGAAAAGCAGCTGCCCTTCATTTAATCAAC